>NW_025728004.1:0-187343 GCF_021461385.2 Schistocerca piceifrons | reverse complement strand
CTAGTTATAGATTCCGATGCTTCACCCCAGGTTTCCTGTATCCCTTGGACCGTCTTATGGACGATGAAACACAGAAATTGCATCGGAATTAAATACAATAGGCACAATGCCGACTTAAGTACAAGAAGACTGACTCTTCCTTCTGTCTATGCTTTGAACCATTCCTGTGACACTAGTTATAGATTCCGATGCTTCAATTCAGGTTTACTGTATCCTTTGGACCTTCTTATTGACGATGAAACACAGAATTTGCATCGGAATTAAATAGAAAAGGCACAATGCCGACTTAAGTTCAAGAATACTGACTCACCTTACTGTCTACGTTTTGAACCGTCCCTGTGACATTAGTTATAGATTTCGATGCTTCACTCCAGGTTTACTGTATCCCTTGGACCTTCTTATTGACGATGAAACTAAAAATTGCATCGGAATTAAATTCAAAAAGCACAATCCCGACTTAAGTACAAGAAGACTGACTCTTCTTACTGACTATGTTTGAACCATTCCTGCGGCACTAGTTATAGATTCCGGTGCTTCACTTCAAGTTTACTGTATCCCTCTGACCTTCTTAATGACGATGAAACACAGAAATTGCATCGGAATTAAATACAAAAGGCACAATGCCGACTTAAGTACAAGAAGACTGACTCTTCTTACTGACTATGTTTTGTACCATTCCTGTGACACTAGTTATAGATTCCGATGCTTCACTTCAGGATAACTGTATCCCTCTGACCTTCTTATTGACGATGAAACACAGAAATTGCATCGGAATTAAATACAAAAGGCACAATGCCGAGTTAAGTACAAGAAGACTGACTCTTCTTACTGTCTATGTTTTGAACCATCCCTGGGACACTAGTTATAGATTCCGATGCATCACTCGAGGTTTACTGTATCCCTTGGACTTTCTTATTGACGATGAAACACTGAAATTGCATCGGAATTAAATACAATAGGCAAAATGCCGACTAAAGTACAAGAAGACTGACTCTTCCTACTGTCTATGTTTTGAACCATTCCTGTGACACTAGTCATAGATTCCGATGCTTCACTTCAGGTTTACTGTATCCCTTGGTCCTTCTTATTGACGTTGAAACATAGAAATTGCATCGGAATTAAATACAAAAAGCACAATGCCGACTTAAGTACAAGAAGACTGACTCTTCTTACTGACTAAGTTTTGAACCATTCCTGTGACACTAGTTATAGACTCGGATGCTTCACTCCAGGTTTACTGTATCCCTTGGACCTTCTTATTGACGATGAAACACAGAAATTGCATCGGAATTAAATACAAAAGGCACAATGCCGACTTCAGTAAAAGAAGCCTAACTCTTCTTACTGTCTATGTTTTGAACCATTCCTGTGACACTAGTTATAGATTCCGATGCTTCATTCCAGGTTTACTGTATCCCTTATACCTTCTTATTGACGATGAAACACAGAAATTCCATCAGTATTAAATAGAAAAGGCACAATGATGTCTTAAGTACAAGAAGACTGACTCTTCTTACTGACTATGATTAGAACCATTCCTGTGACACTAGTCATAGAATCCGACGCTTCACTTCAGGGTTACTGTATCCCTCTGACCTTCTTAATGTCGATGAAACACAGAAATTGAATCGGAATTAAATACAAAAAGCACAATGTCGACTTAAGTACAAAAAGACTGACTCTTCTTACTGTCTATGTTTTGAACCATCCCAGGGACACTAGTTGTAGATTCCGATGCTTCACTCGAGGTTTACTGTATCCCTTGGACTTTCTTATTGACAATGAAATACAGAAATTGTATCGGAATTAAATACAAAAAAGGCACAATGCCGACTTAAGTACAAGAAGACTGACTCTTCCTACTGTCTATGTTTTGAACCATTCCTGTGACACTAGTTATAGATTCCGATGCTTCACCTCAGGTTTACTGTATCCCTTCGACTTTCTTATTGACGATGAAACACAGAAATTGCATCGGAATTACATAAAAAAGGCATAATGCCGCCTTAAGTACAAGAATACTGACTAATCTTACTGTCTATGTTTTGAACCGTCCCTGTGACACTAGTTATAGATTCCGATGCTTCACTCCAGGTTTACTGTATCCCTTGGACCTTCTTATTGACGATGAAACACAGAATTTGCATCGTAATTAAATACAAAAGGCACAATGCCGACTTATGTACAAGAAGACTGACTCTTCTTACTGACTATGTTTTGAACCATTCCTGTGACATTAGTTATAGATTCCGATGGATCACTTTAGGATTACTGTATCCCTCTGACCTTCTTGTTGACGACGAAACACAGAAATTGCATCAGAATGAACTACAAAAGGCGCAATGGCGAATTAAGTACAAGAAGACTGACTCTTCTTACAGTCTGTGCTTTGAACCATTCCTGTGACACTAGTTATAGACTCCGATGCTTTACTCCAGGTTTACTGTATCCCTTGGACCTTCTTATTGACGATGAAACAGAGAAATAGCATCGGAATTAAATACAAAAGGCACAATGCAGACTTATGTAAAAGAAGTCTGACTCTTCTTACTGTCTATGGTTTGAACCATTCCTGTGACACTAGTTATAGATACCGAAGCTACACTCCAGGTTTACTGTATCCCTTGGACCTTCTTATTGACGATGAAACACAGAAATTGCATCGGAATTAAATACAAAAGGTACAATGCCGACTTAAGTAAAAGAAGCCTAACTCTTCTTACTGTCTATGTTTTGAACCATTCCTGTGACACTAGTTATAGATTCCGATGCTTCACTCCAGGTTTACTGTATCCCTTATACCTTCTTATTGACGATGAACCACAGAAATTCCATCAGAATTAAATAGAAAAGGCACAATGATGTCTTAAGTACAAGAAGACTGACTCATCTTACTGACTATGATTAGAACCATTCCTGTGACACTAGTCATAGATTCCGATGCTTCACTTCAGGATTACTGTATCCCTCTGACCTTCTTATTGTCGATGAAACACAGAAATTGCATCGGAATTAAATACAAAAGGCACAATGTCGACTTAAGTTCAAAAAGACCGACCCTTCTTACTGTCTTTGTTTTGAACCATCCCTGGGACACTAGTTGTAGATTCCGATCTTCACTCGAGGTTTACTGTATCCCTTGGAACTTCTTATTGACAATGAAACACAGAAATTGTATCGGAATTAAATACAAAAGGCACAATGCCGACTTAAGTACAAGAAGACTGACTCTTCTTACTGGCTATGTTTTGAACCATCCCTGGGACACTAGTTATATCTTCCGATGCTTCACTCCAGGTTTACTGTATCCCTCGGTCCTTTTTACTGACGATGAAACACAGAAATTGCATCGGAATTAAATACAATAGGCACAATGCCGACTTAAGTACTGTCTATGTTTTGAACCATTCCTGTGACACTAGTTATAGATTCCGATGCTTCACTTCATGATTACTGTATCCCTCTGACCTTCTTATTGACGATGAAACACAGGAATTTCATCGGAATTAAATACAAAAGGCACAATGCCGACTTAAGTACAAGAAGACTGACTCTTCTTACTCTCTATGTTTTGAACCATCCCTGGGACACTATTTATAGATACCGATGCTTCACTCGAGGTTTACGGTATCCCTTGGACCTTCTTATTGCGATGAAACACAGAAATTGCATCGGATTTAAATACAATAGGAAAAATTCCGACTAAAGTACAAGAAGACTGACTCTTCCTACTGTCTATGTTTTGAACCATTCCTGTGACACTAGTCATAGATTCCGATGCTTCACTTCAGGTTTACTGTAACCCTTGGTCCTTCTTATTGACGATGAAACACAGAAATTGCATCGGAAATAAATAGAAAAGGCATAATGATGACTTAAGTACAAGAAGACTGACTCTTCTTACTGACTATGTTTTGTACCATTCCTGTGACACTAGTTATAGATTCCGATGCTTCACTTCAGGATAACTGTATCCCTCTGACCTTCTTATTGACGATGAAACACAGAAATTGCATCGGAATTAAATACAAAAGGCACAATGCTGACTTAAGTACAAGAAGACTGACTCTTCTTACTGACTATGTTTTGAACCATTCCTGTGACACTAGTTATAGATTCCGATGCTTCACTTCAGGATTACTGTATCCCTCTGACCTTCTTATTGACGATGAAACACAGAAATTGCATCGGAATTAAATACAAAAGGCACAATGCCGACTTAAGTACAAGAAGACTGACTCTTCTTACTGTCTATGTTTTGAACCATCACTGGGACACTAGTTATAGATTCCGATGCTTCACTCGAGGTTTACTGTATCCCTTGGACCTTCTTATTGACGATGAAACACTGAAATTGCATCGGAATTAAATACAATAGGCAAAATGCCGACTAAAGTGCAAGAAGACTGACTCTTTCTACTGTCTATGATTTGATCCAATCGTGTGACACTAGTCATAGATTCCGATGCTTCACTTCAGGTTGACTGTATCCCTTGGTCCTTCCTATTGACGATGAAACACAGAAATTGCATCGGAATTAAATACAAAAAGCACAATGCCGACTTAAGTACAAGAAGACTGACTCTTCTTACTGACTATGTTTTGAACCATTCCTGTGACACTAGTTATAGACTCGGATGCTTCACTCCAGGTTTACTGTATCCCTTGGACCTTCTTATTGACGATGAAACACAGAAATTGCATCGGAATTAATACAAAAGGTACAATGCCGACTTAAGTAAAAGAAGCCTAAGTCTTCTTACTGTCTATGTTTTGAACCATTCCTGTGACACTAGTTATAGATTCCGATGCTTCACTCCAGGTTTACTGTATCCCTTATACCTTCTTATTGACGATGAAACACAGAAATTCCATCAGAATTAAATAGAAAAGGCACAATGATGTCTTAAGTACAAGAAGACTGACTCTTCTTACTGACTATGATTAGAACCATTCCTGTGACACTAGTCATAGATTCCGATGCTTCACTTCAGGATTACTGTATCCCTCTGACCTTCTTATTGTTGATGAAACACAGAAATTGCATCGGAATTAAATACAAAAGGCACAATGTCGACTTAAGTACAAAAAGACCGACTCTTCTTACCGTCTATGTTTTGAACCATCCCTGGGACACTAGTTGTAGATTCCGATCTTCACTCGAGGTTTACTGTATCCCTTGGACCTTCTTAGTGACAATGAAACACAGAAATTGTATCGGAATTAAATACAAAAGGCACAATGCCGACTTAAGTACAAGAAGACTGACTCTTCTTACTGGCTATGTTTTGAACCATCCCTGGGACACTAGTTATATCTTCCGATGCTTCACTCCAGGTTTACTGTATCCCTCGGACCTTCTTATTGACGATGAAACACAGAAATTGCATCGGAATTAAATACAATAGGCACAATGCCGACTTAAGTACTGTCTATGTTTTGAACCATTCCTGTGACACTAGTTATAGATTCCGATGCTTCACTTCAGGATTACTGTATCCCTCTGACCTTCTTATTGACGATGAAACACAGAAATTTCATCGGAATTAAATACAAAAGGCACAATGCCAAATTAAGTACAAGAAGACTGACTCTTCTTACTCTCTATGTTTTGAACCATCCCTGGGACACTATTTATAGATTCCGATGCTTCACTCGAGGTTTACGGTATCCCTTGGACCTTCTTATTGACGATGAAACACAGAAATTGCATCGGAATAAAATACAATAGGAAAAATTCCGACTAAAGTACAAGAAGACTGACTCTTCCTACTGTCTATGTTTTGAACCATTCCTGTGACACTAGTCATAGATTCCGATGCTTCACTTCAGGTTTACTGTAACCCTTGGTCCTTCTTATTGACGATGAAACACAGAAATAGCATCGGAATTAAATACAAAAGGCACAATGCCCACTTAAGTAAAAGAAGTTTGACTCTTCTTATTGTCTATGGTTTGAACCAATCCTGTGACACTAGTTATAGATTCCGTTGCTTCACTCCAGGTTTACTGTATCCCTTGGACCTTCTTATTGACGATGAAACACAGAAATTGCATCGGAATTAAATAGCAAAGGCATAAAGATGACTTAAGTACAAGAAGACTGACTCTTCTTACTGACTATGTTTTGTACCATTCCTGTGACACTAGTTATAGATTCCGATGCTTCACTTCAGGATAACTGTATCCCTCTGACCTTCTTATTGACGATGAAAAACAGAAATTGCATCGGAATTAAATACAAAAGGCACAATGCCGAGTTAAGTACAAGAAGACTGACTCTTCTTACTGTCTATGTTTTGAACCATCCCTGGGACACTAGTTATAGATTCCGATGCATCACTCGAGGTTTACTGTATCCCTTGGACTTTCTTATTGACGATGAAACACTGAAATTGCATCGGAATTAAATACAATAGGCAAAATGCCGACTAAAGTACAAGAAGACTGACTCTTCCTACTCTCTATGTTTGAACCATTCCTGTGACACTAGTCATAGATTCCGATGCTTCACTTCAGGTTTACTGTATCCCTTGGTCCTTCTTATTGACGATGAAACACAGAAATTGCATCGGAATTAAATACAAAAAGCACAATGCCGACTTAAGTACAAGAAGACTGACTCTTCTTACTGACTATGTTTTGAACCATTCCTATGACACTAGTTATAGACTAGGATGCTTCACCCCAGGTTTACTGTATCCCTTGGACCTTCTTATTGACGATGAAACACAGAAATTGCATCGGAATTAAATAGAAATGGCACAATGACGACTTAAGTACAAGAATACTGACTCATCTTACTGTCTATGCTTTGAACCGTCCCTGTGGCACTAGTTATAGATGTCGATGCTTCACTCCAGGTTTACTGTATCCCTTGGACCTTCTTATTGGCGTTGAAACACAAATAATGCATCGGAATTAAATACAAAAAGCACAATGCCGACGTAAGTCCAAGAAGACTGACTCTTCTTATTGACTATGTTTTGAACCATTCCTGTGACACTAGTTATAGATTCCGATGATTCCCTTCAGGTTTACTGTATCCCTTGGACCTTCTTATTGACGATGAAACACAGATATTGCATCGGAATTAAATACAAAAGGCACAATACCGACTTAAGTACAAGAAGACTTACTCTTCTTACTGACTATGTTTTCAACCTTTCCTGTGACACTAGTCATAGATTCCAATGCTTCACTTCAGGATTACTGTATCCCACTGACCTTCTTATTGACGATGAAACACAGAAATTGCACCGGAATTAAATACAAAAGGCACAATGCCGACTTAAGTACAAGAAGACTGACTCTTCTTACTGCCTATGTTTTGAACCATCCCTGGGACACTAGTTATAGATTCCGATGCTTCGCCCCAGGTCTACTGTATCCCTTGGACCTTCTTATTGACGATGAAACACGGAAATTGCATCGGAAATAAATACAATAGGCATAATGCCGACTTTAGGACAAGAAGACTGACTCTTCCTTCTGTGTATGTTTTGAACCATTCCTGTGACTCTAGTTTTCCGATGCTTCACTTCAGGTTTACTGTATCCCTTGGACCATCTTATTGACGATGAAACACAGAAATTGCATCGGAATTAAATACAATAGGCAAAATGCCGTCTAAGGTGCAAGAAGACTGACACTTTCTACTGTCTATGATTTGAACCATTCGTGTGACACTAGTCATAGATTCCGATGCTTCACTTCAGGTAGACTGTATCCCTTGGTCCTTCCTATTGACGATGAAACACAGAAATTGCATCGGAATTAAATACAAAAAGCACAATTCCGACTTAAGTACAAGAAGACTGACTCTTCTTACTGACTATGTTTTGAACCATTCCTGTGACACTAGTTATAGACTCGGATGCTTCACTCCAGGTTTACTGTATCCCTTGGACCTTCTTATTGTCGATGAAACACAGAAATTGCATCGGAACTAAATACAAAAGGTACAATGCCGACTTAAGTAAAAGAAGCCTAACTCTTCTTACTGTCTATGTTTTGAACCATTCCTGTGACACTAGTTATAGATTCCGATGCTTCACTCCAGGTTTACTGTATCCCTTATACCTTCTTATTGACGATGAAACACAGAAATTCCATCAGAATTAAATAGAAAAGGCTCAATGATGTCTTAAGTACAAGAAGACTGACTCTTCTTACTGACTATGATGAGAACCATTCCTGTGACACTAGTCATAGATTCCGATGCTTCACTTCAGGATTACTGTATCCCTCTGACCTTCTTATTCTCGATGAAACACAGAAATTGCATGGGAATTAAATACAAAAGGCACAATGTCGACTTAAGTACAAAAAGACCGACTCTTCTTACTGTCTATGTTTTGAACCATCCCTGGGACACTAGTTGTAGATTCCGATCTTCACTCGAGGTTTACTGTATCCCTTGGACCTTCTTATTGACAATGAAACACAGAAATTGTATCGGAATTAAATACAAAAGGCACAATGCCGACTTAAGCACAAGAAGACTGACTCTTCTTACTGGCTATGTTTTGAACCATCCCTGGGACACTAGTTATATCTTCCGATGCTTCACTCCAGGTTTACTGTATCCCTCGGACCTTCTTATTGACGATGAAACACAGAAATTGCATCGGAATTAAATACAATAGGCACAATGCCGACTTAAGTACTGTCTATGTTTTGAACCATTCCTGTGACACTAGTTATAGATTCCGATGCTTCACTTCAGGATTACTGTATCCCTCTGACCTTCTTATTGACGATGAAACACAGAAATTTCATCGGAATTAAATACAAAAGGCACAATGCCGACTTAAGTACAAGAAGACTGACTCTTCTTACTCTCTATGTTTTGAACCATCCCTGGGACACTATTTATAGATTCCGATGCTTCACTCGAGGTTTACGGTATCCCTTGGACCTTCTTATTGACGATGAAACACAGAAATTGCATCGGAATTAGATACAATAGGAAAAATTCCGACTAAAGTACAAGAAGACTGACTCTTCCTACTGTCTATGTTTTGAACCATTCCTGTGACACTAGTCATAGATTCCGATGCTTCACTTCAGTTTTACTGTAACCCTTGGTCCATCTCATTGACGATGAAACACAGAAATAGCATCGGAATTAAATACAAAAGGCACAATGCCCACTTAAGTAAAAGAAGTCTGACTCTTCTTATTGTCTATGGTTTGAACCAATCCTGTGACACTAGTTACAGATTCCGTTGCTTCACTCCAGGTTTACTGTATCCCTTGGACCTTCTTATTGACGATGAAACACAGAAATTGCATCGGAATTAAATAGGAAAGGCATAATGATGACTTAAGTACAAGAAGACTGACTCTTCTTACTGACTATGTTTTGTACCATTCCTGTGACACTAGTTATAGATTCCGATGCTTCACTTCAGGATAACTGTATCCCTCTGACCTTCTTATTGACGATGAAACACAGAAATTGCATCGGAATTAAATACAAAAGGCACAATGCCGACTTAAGTACAAGAAGACTGACTCTTCTAACTGACTATGTTTTGAACCATTCCTGTGACACTAGTTATAGATTCCGATGCTTCACTTCAGGATTACTGTATCCCTCTGACCTTCTTATTGACGATGAAACACAGAAATTGCATCGGAATTAAATACAAAAGGCACAATGCCGACTTAAGTACAAGAAGACTGACTCTTCTTACTGTCTATGTTTTGAACCATCACTGGGACACTAGTTATAGATTCCGATGCTTCACTCGAGGTTTACTGTATCCCTTGGACCTTCTTATTGACGATGAAACACTGAAATTGCATCGGAATTAAATACAATAGGCAAAATGCCGACTAAAGTGCAAGAAGACTGACTCTTTCTACTGTCTATGATTTGAACCATTCGTGTGACACTAGTCATAGATTCTGATGCTTCACTTCAGGTTGACTGTATCCCTTGGTCCTTCCTATTGACGATGAAACACAGAAATTGCATCGGAATTAAATACAAAAAGCACAATGCCGACTTAAGTACAAGAAGACTGACTCTTCTTACTGACTATGATTTTAACCATTCCTGAGACACTAGTTATAGACTCGGATGCTTCACTCCAGGTTTACTGTATCCCTTGGACCTTCTTATTGACGATGAAGCACAGAAATTGCATCGGAATTAAATACAAAAGGTACAATGCCGACTTAAGTAAAAGAAGCTTAACTCTTCTTACTGTCTATAATTTGAACCATTCCTGTGACACTAGTTATAGATTCCGATGCTTCACTCCAGGCTTACTGTATCCCTTATACCTTCTTATTGACGATGAAACTTAGAAATTCCATCAGAATAAAATAGAAAAGGCACAATGATGTCTTAAGTACAAGAAGACTGACTCTTCTTACTGACTATGATTAGAACCATTCCTGTGACACTAGTCATAGATTCCGATGCTTCACTTCAGGATTACTGTATCCCTCTGACCTTCTTATTGTCGATGAAACACAGAAATTGCATCGGAATTAAATACAAAAGGCACAATGTCGACTTAAGTACAAAAAGACCGACTCTTCTTACTGTCTATGTTTTGAACCATCCCTGGGACACTACTTGTAGATTCCGATCTTCACTCGAGGTTTACTGTATCCCTTGGACCTTCTTATTGACAATGAAACACAGAAATTGTATCGGAATTAAATACAAAGGGCACAATGCCGACTTAAGTACAAGAAGACTGACTCTTCTTACTGGCTATGTTTTGAACCAACCCTGGGACACTAGTTATATCTTCCGATGCTTCACTCCAGGTTTACTGTATCCCTCGGACCTTCTTATTGACGATGAAACACAGAAATTTGCATCGGAATTAAATACAATAGGCACAATGCCGACTTAAGTACTGTCTATGTTTTGAACCATTCCTGTGACACTAGTTATAGATTCCGATGCTTCACTTCAGGATTACTGTATCCCTCTGACCTTCTTATTGACGATGAAACACAGAAATTCCATCGGAATTAAATACAATAGGAAAAATTCCGACTAAAGTACAAGAAGACTGACTCTTCCTACTGTCTATGTTTTGAACCATTCCTGTGACACTAGTCATAGATTCCGATGCTTCACTTCAGGTTTACTGTAACCCTTGGTCCTTCTTATTGACGATGAAACACAGAAATAGTATCGGAATTAAATACAAAAGGCACAATGCCCACTTAAGTAAAAGAAGTTTGACTCTTCTTATTGTCTATGGTTTGAACCAATCCTGTGACACTAGTTATAGATTCCGTTGCTTCACTCCACGTTTACTGCATCCCTTGGACCTTCTTATTGACGATGAAACACAGAAATTGCATCGGAATTAAATAGAAAAGGCATAATGATGACTTAAGTACAAGAAGACTGACTCTTCTTACTGACTATGTTTTGTACCATTCCTGTGACACTAGTTATAGATTCCGATGCTTCACTTCAGGATAACTGTATCCATCTGACCTTCTTATTGACGATGAAACACAGAAATTGCATTGGAATTAAATACAAAAGGCACAATGCCGAGTTAAGTACAAGAAGACTGACTCTTCTTACTGTCTATGTTTTGATCCATCCCTGGGACACTAGTTATAGATTCCGATGCATCACTCGAGGTTTACTGTATCCCTTGGACTTTCTTATTGACGATGAAACACTGAAATTGCATCGGAATTAAATACAATAGGCAAAATGCCGACTAAAGTGCAAGAAGACTGACTCTTTCTACTGTCTATGATTTGATCCAATCGTGTGACACTAGTCATAGATTCCGATGCTTCACTTCAGGTTGACTGTATCCCTTGGTCCTTCCTATTGACGATGAAACACAGAAATTGCATCGGAATTAAATACAAAAAGCACAATGCCGACTTAAGTACAAGAAGACTGACTCTTCTTACTGACTATGTTTTGAACCATTCCTGTGACACTAGTTATAGACTCGGATGCTTCACTCCAGGTTTACTGTATCCCTTGGACCTTCTTATTGACGATGAAACACAGAAATTGCATCGGAATTAAATACAAAAGGTACAATGCCGACTTAAGTAAAAGAAGCCTAAGTCTTCTTACTGTCTATGTTTTGAACCATTCCTGTGACACTAGTTATAGATTCCGATGCTTCACTCCAGGTTTACTGTATCCCTTATACCTTCTTATTGACGATGAAACACAGAAATTCCATCAGAATTAAATAGAAAAGGCACAATGATGTCTTAAGTACAAGAAGACTGACTCTTCTTACTGACTATGATTAGAACCATTCCTGTGACACTAGTCATAGATTCCGATGCTTCACTTCAGGATTACTGTATCCCTCTGACCTTCTTATTGTTGATGAAACACAGAAATTGCATCGGAATTAAATACAAAAGGCACAATGTCGACTTAAGTACAAAAAGACCGACTCTTCTTACTGTCTATGTTTTGAACCATCCCTGGGACACTAGTTGTAGATTCCGATCTTCACTCGAGGTTTACTGTATCCCTTGGACCTTCTTAGTGACAATGAAACACAGAAATTGTATCGGAATTAAATACAAAAGGCACAATGCCGACTTAAGTACAAGAAGACTGACTCTTCTTACTGGCTATGTTTTGAACCATCCCTGGGACACTAGTTATATCTTCCGATGCTTCACTCCAGGTTTACTGTATCCCTCGGACCTTCTTATTGACGATGAAACACAGAAATTGCATCGGAATTAAATACAATAGGCACAACGCCGACTTAAGTACTGTCTATGTTTTGAACCATTCCTGTGACACTAGTTATAGATTCCGATGCTTCACTTCAGGATTACTGTATCCCTCTGACCTTCTTATTGACGATGAACACAGAAATTTCATCGGAATTAAATACAAAAGGCACAATGCCGACTTAAGTACAAGAAGACTGACTCTTCTTACTCTCTATGTTTTGAACCATCCCTGGGACACTATTTATAGATTCCGATGCTTCACTCGAGGTTTACGGTATCCCTTGGACCTTCTTATTGACGATGAAACACAGAAATTGCATCGGAATTAAATACAATAAGAAAAATTCCGACTAAAGTAAAAGAAGTCTGACTCTTCCCACTGTCTATGTTTTGAACCATTCCTGTGACACTAGTCATAGATTCCGATGCTTCACTTCAGGTTTACTGTAACCCTTGGTCCTTCTTATTGACGATGAAACACAGAAATAGCATCGGAATTAAATACAAAAGGCACAATGCCCACTTAAGTAAAAGAAGTTTGACTCTTCTTATTGTCTATGGTTTGAACCAATCCAGTGACACTAGTTATAGATTCCGTTGCTTCACTCCAGGTTTACTGTATCCCTTGGACCTTCTTATTGACGATGAAACACAGAAATTGCATCGGAATTAAATAGAAAAGGCATAATGATGACTTAAGTACAAGAAGACTGACTCTTCTTACTGACTATGTTTTGTACCATTCCTGTGACACTAGTTATAGATTCCGATGCTTCACTTCAGGATAACTGTATCCCTCTGACCTTCTTATTGACGATGAAACACAGAAATTGCATCGGAATTAAATACAAAAGGCACAATGCCGAGTTAAGTACAAGAAGACTGACTCTTCTTACTGTCTATGTTTTGAACCATCCCTGGGACACTAGTTATAGATTCCGATGCATCACTCGAGGTTTACTGTATCCCTCTGACCTTCTTATTGACGATGAAACACAGAAATTGCATCGGAATTAAATACAAAAGGCACAATGCCGAGTTAAGTACAAGAAGACTGACTCTTCCTACTGTCTATGTTTTGAACCATTCCTGTGACACTAGTCATAGATTCCGATGCTTCACTTCAGGTTTACTGTATCCCTTGGTCCTTCTTATTGACGATGAAACACAGAAATTGCATCGGAATTAAATACAAAAAGCACAATGCCGACTTAAGTACAAGAAGACTGACTCTTCTTACTGACTATGTTTTGAACCATTCCTGTGACACTAGTTATAGACTAGGATGCTTCACCCCAGGTTTACTGTATCCCTTGGACCTTCTTATTGACGATGAAACACAGAAATTGCATCGGAATTAAATAGAAAAGGCACAATGCCGACTTAAGTACAAGAATACTGACTCATCTTACTGTCTATGCTTTGAACCGTCCCTGTGGCACTAGTTATAGATGTCGATGCTTCACTCCAGGTTTACTGTATCCCTTGGACCTTCTTATTGGCGTTGAAACACAAATAATGCATCGGAATTAAATACAAAAAGCACAATGCCGACTTAAGTCCAAGAAGACTGACTCTTCTTATTGACTATGGTTTGAACCATTCCTGTGACACTAGTTATAGATTCCGATGATTCCCTTCAGGTTTACTGTATCCCTTGGACCTTCTTATTGACGATGAAACACAGATATTGCATCGGAATTAAATACAAAAGGCACAATACCGACTTAAGTACAAGAAGACTTACTCTTCTTACTGACTATGTTTTGAACCTTTCCTGTGACACTAGTCATAGATTCCGATGCTTCACTTCAGGATTACTGTATCCCACTGACCTTCTTATTGACGATGAAACACGGAAATTGCATCGGAAATAAATACAATAGGCATAATGCCGACATTACGACAAGAAGACTGACTCTTCCTTCTGTGTATGTTTTGAACCATTCCTGTGACTCTAGTTTTCCGATGCTTCACTTCAGGTTTACTGTATCCCTTGGACCATCTTATTGACGATGAAACACAGAAATTGCATCGGAATTAAATACAATAGGCAAAATGCCGACTAAAGTGCAAGAAGACTGACACTTTCTACTGTCTATGATTTGAACCATTCGTGTGACACTAGTCATAGATTCCGATGCTTCACTTCAGGTTGACTGTATCCCTTGGTCCTTCCTATTGACGATGAAACACAGAAATTGCATCGGAATTAAATGCAAAAAGCACAATTCCGACTTAAGTACAAGAAGACTGACTCTTCTTACTGACTATGTTTTGAACCATTCCTGTGACACTAGTTATAGACTCGGATGCTTCACTCCAGGTTTACTGTATCCCTTGGACCTTCTTATTGACGATGAAACACAGAAATTGCATCGGAACTAAATGCAAAAGGTACAATGCCGATTTAAGTAAAAGAAGCCTAACTCTTCTTACTGTCTATGTTTTGAACCATTCCTGTGACACTAGTTATAGATTCCGATGCTTCACTCCAGGTTTACTGTATCCCTTATACCTTCTTATTGACGATGAAACACAGAAATTCCATCAGAATTAAATAGAAAAGGCACAATGATGTCTTAAGTACAAGAAGACTGACTCTTCTTACTGACTATGATGAGAACCATTCCTGTGACACTAGTCATAGATTCCGATGCTTCACTTCAGGATTACTGTATCCCTCTGACCTTCTTATTCTCGATGAAACACAGAAATTGCATCGGAATTAAATACAAAAGGCACAATGTCGACTTAAGTACAAAAAGACCGACTCTTCTTACTGTCTATGTTTTGAACCATCCCTGGGACACTAGTTGTAGATACCGATCTTCACTCGAGGTTTACTGTATCCCTTGGACCTTCTTATTGACAATGAAACACAGAAATTGTATCGGAATTAAATACAAAAGGCACAATGACGACTTAAGCACAAGAAGACTGACTCTTCTTACTGGCTATGTTTTGAACCATCCCTGGGACACTAGTTATATCTTCCGATGCTTCACTCCAGGTTTACTGTATCCCTCGGACCTTCTTATTGACGATGAAACACAGAAATTGCATCGGAATTAAATACAATAGGCACAATGCCGACTTAAGTACTGTCTATGTTTTGAACCATTCCTGTGACACTAGTTATAGATTCCGATGCTTCACTTCAGAATTACTGTATCCCTCTGACCTTCTTATTGACGATGAAACACAGAAATTTCATCGGAATTAAATACAAAAGGCACAATGCCGACTTAAGTACAAGAAGACTGACTCTTCTTACTCTCTATGTTTTGAACCATCCCTGGGACACTATTTATAGATTCCGATGCTTCACTCGAGGTTTACGGTATCCCTTGGACCTTCTTATTGACGATGAAACACAGAAATTGCATCGGAATTAAATACAATAGGAAAAATTCCGACTAAAGTACAAGAAGACTGACTCTTCCTACTGTCTATGTTTTGAACCATTCCTGTGACACTAGTCATAGATTCCGATGCTTCACTTCAGGTTTACTGTAACCCTTGGTCCATCTTATTGACGATGAAACACAGAAATAGCATCGGAATTAAATACAAAAGGCACAATGCCCACTTAAGTAAAAGAAGTCTGACTCTTCTTATTGTCTATGGTTTGAACCAATCCTGTGACACTAGTTACAGATTCCATTGCTTCACTCCAGGTTTACTGTATCCCTTGGACCTTCTTATTGACGATGAAACACAGAAATTGCATCGGAATTAAATAGAAAAGGCATAATGATGACTTAAGTACAAGAAGACTGACTCTTCTTACTGACTATGTTTTGTACCATTCCTGTGACACTAGTTATAGATTCCGATGCTTCACTTCAGGATAACTGTATCCCTCTGACCTTCTTATTGACGATGAAACACAGAAATTGCATCGGAATTAAATACAAAAGGCACAATGCCGACTTAAGTACAAGAAGACTGACTCTTCTAACTGACTATGTTTTGAACCATTCCTGTGACACTAGTTATAGATTCCGATGCTTCACTTCAGGATTACTGTATCCCTCTGACCTTCTTATTGACGATGAAACACAGAAATTGCATCGGAATTAAATACAAAAGGCACAATGCCGACTTAAGTACAAGAAGACTGACTCTTCTTACTGTCTATGTTTTGAACCATCACTGGGACACTAGTTATAGATTCCGATGCTTCACTCGAGGTTTACTGTATCCCTTGGACCTTCTTATTGACGATGAAACACTGAAATTGCATCGGAATTAAATACAATAGGCAAAATGCCGACTAAAGTGCAAGAAGACTGACTCTTTCTACTGTCTATGATTTGAACCATTCGTGTGACACTAGTCATAGATTCTGATGCTTCACTTCAGGTTGACTGTATCCCTTGGTCCTTCCTATTGACGATGAAACACAGAAATTGCATCGGAATTAAATACAAAAAGCACAATGCCGACTTAAGTACAAGAAGACTGACTCTTCTTACTGACTATGATTTGAACCATTCCTGAGACACTAGTTATAGACTCGGATGCTTCACTCCAGGTTTACTGTATCCCTTGGACCTTCTTATTGACGATGAAACACAGAAATTGCATCGGAATTAAATACAAAAGGTACAATGCCGACTTAAGTAAAAGAAGCTTAACTCTTCTTACTGTCTATGTTTTGAACCATTCCTGTGACACTAGTTATAGATTCCGATGCTTCACTCCAGGCTTACTGTATCCCTTATACCTTCTTATTGACGATGAAACTCAGAAATTCCATCAGAATAAAATAGAAAAGGCACAATGATGTCTTAAGTACAAGAAGACTGACTCTTCTTACTGACTATGATTAGAACCATTCCTGTGACACTAGTCATAGATTCCGATGCTTCACTTCAGGATTACTGTATCCCTCTGACCTTCTTATTGTCGATGAAACACAGAAATTGCATCGGAATTAAATACAAAAGGCACAATGTCGACTTAAGTACAAAAAGACCGACTCTTCTTACTGTCTATGTTTTGAACCATCCCTGGGACACTACTTGTAGATTCCGATCTTCACTCGAGGTATACTGTATCCCTTGGACCTTCTTATTGACAATGAAACACAGAAATTGTATCGGAATTAAATACAAAAGGCACAATGCCGACTTAAGTACAAGAAGACTGACTCTTCTTACTGGCTATGTTTTGAACCATCCCTGGGACACTAGTTATATCTTCCGATGCTTCACTCCAGGTTTACTGTATCCCTCGGACCTTCTTATTGACGATGAAACACAGAAATTTGCATCGGAATTAAATACAATAGGCACAATGCCGACTTAAGTACTGTCTATGTTTTGAACCATTCCTGTGACACTAGTTATAGATTCCGATGCTTCACTTCAGGATTACTGTATCCCTCTGACCTTCTTATTGACGATGAAACACAGAAATTCCATCGGAATTAAATACAATAGGAAAAATTCCGACTAAAGTACAAGAAGACTGACTCTTCCTACTGTCTATGCTTTGAACCATTCCTGTGACACTAGTCATAGATTCCGATGCTTCACTTCAGGTTTACTGTAACCCTTGGTCCTTCTTATTGACGATGAAACACAGAAATAGTATCGGAATTAAATACAAAAGGCACAATGCCCACTTAAGTAAAAGAAGTTTGACTCTTCTTATTGTCTATGGTTTGAACCAATCCTGTGACACTAGTTATAGATTCCGTTGCTTCACTCCAGGTTTACTGCATCCCTTGGACCTTCTTATTGACGATGAAACACAGAAATTGCATCGGAATTAAATAGAAAAGGCATAATGATGACTTAAGTACAAGAAGACTGACTCTTCTTACTGACTATGTTTTGTACCATTCCTGTGACACTAGTTATAGATTCCGATGCTTCACTTCAGGATAACTGTATCCATCTGACCTTCTTATTGACGATGAAACACAGAAATTGCATCGGAATTAAATACAAAAGGCACAATGCCGAGTTAAGTACAAGAAGACTGACTCTTCTTACTGTCTATGTTTTGAACCATCCCTGGGACACTAGTTATAGATTCCGATGCATCACTCGAGGTTTACTGTATCCCTTGGACTTTCTTATTGACGATGAAACACTGAAATTGCATCGGAATTAAATACAATAGGCAAAATGCCGACTAAAGTACAAGAAGACTGACTCTTCCTACTGCCTATGTTTTGAACCATTCGTGTAACACTAGTCATAGATTCCGATGCTTCACTTCAGGTTGACTGTATCCCTTGGTCCTTCTTATTGACGATGAAACACAGAAATTGCATCGGAATTAAATACAAAAAGCACAATGCCGACTTAAGTACAAGAAGACTGACTCTTCTTACTGACTATGCTTTGAACCATTCCTGTGACACTAGTTATAGACTAGGATGCTTCACCCCAGGTTTACTGTATCCCTTGGACCGTCTTATTGACGATGAAACACAGAAATTGCATCGGAATTAAATAGAAAAGGCACAATGCCGACTTAAGTACAAGAATACTGACTCATCTTACTGTCTATGCTTTGAACCGTCCCTGTGGCACTAGTTATAGATGTCGATGCTTCACTCCAGGTTTACTGTATCCCTTGGACCTTCTTATTGACGTTGAAACACAAATAATGCATCGGAATTAAATACAAAAAGCACAATGCCGACTTAAGTCCAAGAAGACTGACTCTTCTTACTGACTATGTTTTGAACCATTCCTGTGACACTAGTTATAGAATCCGATGATTCCCTTCAGGTTTACTGTATCCCTTGGACCTTCTTATTGACGATGAAACACAGATATTGCATCGGAATTAAATACAAAAGGCACAATACCGACTGAAGTACAAGAAGACTGACTCTCTTACTGACTATGCTTTGAACCATTCCTGTGACACTAGTCATAGATTCAGATGCTTCACTTCAGGATTACTGTAACCCTCTGACCTTCTTATTGACGATGGAACACAGAAATTGCACCGGAATTAAATACAAAAGGCACAATGCCGACGTAAGTACAAGAAGACTGACTCTTCTATCTGTCTATGTTTTGAACCATCCCTGGGACACTAGTTATAGTTTCCGATGCTTCACCCCAGGTTTACTGTATCCCTTGGACCGTCTTAATGACGATGAAACACAGAAATTGCAACGGAATTAAATAGAAAAGGCACAGTGCTGGCTTAAGTACAAAAATACTGACTCATCTTACTGTCTATGCTTTGAACCGTCCCTGTGATACTAGTTATAGATGTCGATGCTTCACTCCAGGTTTACTGTATCCCTTGGACCTCCATATAGACGTTGAAACACAAATGTTGCATCGGAATTAAATACAAATAGCACAATGCCGACTTAAGTCCAAGAAGACTTACTCTTCTTACTGACTATGTTTTGAACCATTCCTGTAACACTAGTTATAGATTCCGATGCTTCACTCGAGGTTTACTGTATCCCTTGGACTTTCTTATTGACGATGAAACACAGAAATAGCATCGGAATTAATTACAAAAGGCACAATGCCGACTTAAGTAAAAGAAGTCTGACTCTTCTTTATGTCTATGGTTTGAACCAATCCTGTGACACTAGTTTTAGATTCCGATGCTTCACTCCAGGTTTACTGTATCCCTTGGACCTTCTCATTGACGATGAAACACAGAAACTGCATCGGAATTAAATAGAAAAGGCATAATGATGACTTAAGTACAAGAAGACTGACTCTTCTTACTGACTATGTTTTGAACCATTCCTGTGACACTAGTTATAGATTCCGATGATTCCCTTCAGGTTTACTGTATCCCTTGGACCTTCTTATTGACGATGAAACACAGAAATTGCATCGGAATTAAATACAAAAGGCACAATACCGACTTAAGTAAAAGAAGACTTACTCTTCATACTGACCATGTTTTGAACCTTTCCTGTGACACTAGTCATAGATTCCGATGCTTCACTTCAGGATTACTGTATCCCTCTGACCTTCTTATTGACGATGAAACACAGAAATTGCACCGGAATTAAATACAAAAGGCACAATGCCGACTTAAGTACAAGAAGACTAACTCTTATAACTGCCTATGTTTTGAATTATCCCTGGGACACTAGTTATAGATTCCGATGCTTCACCCCAGGTTTAGTGTATCCCTTGGACCTTCTTATTGACGATGAAACACGGAAATTGCATCGGAATTAAATACAATAGGCACAATGCCGACTTAAGTACAAGGAGACTGACTCTTCCTTCTGTCTATGTTTTGAACCATTCCTGTGACACTAGTTATTGTTTCCGATGCTTCACTTCAGGTTTACTGTATCCCTTGGACCTCCTTATTGACGATGAAGCACAGAAATTGCATCGGAATTAAATAGAAAAGTCACAATGCCGACTTAAGTACAAGAATACTGACTCATCTTACTGTCTATGGTTTGAACCGTCCCTGTGACACTACTTATAGATTTCGATGCTTCACTCCAGGTTTACTGTATCCCTTGGACCTTCTTATTGTCGATGAAACACAAAAATTGCATCGGAATTAAATATAAAAAGCACAATGCCGACTTAAGTACAAGAAGACTGACTCTTCTTACTGACTATGTTTTGAACCATTCCTGCGACACTAGTTATAGATTCCGGTGCTTCACTTCAGGTTTACTGTATCCCTCTGACCTTCTTAATGACGATGAAACACAGAAATTGCATCAGAATTAAATACAAAAGGCACAATGCCGAATTAAGTACAAGAAGACTGACTCTTCTTACTGACTATGCTTTGAACCATTCCTGTGACACTAGTTACAGATTCAGATGATTCCCTTCTGGTTTACTGTATCCCTTGGACCTTCTTATTGACGATGAAACACAGAAATTGCATCGGTATTTAATACAAAAGGCACAATACGGACTTAAGTTCAAGAACACTGACTCTCTTGCTGACTATGTTTTGAACCATTCCTGTGACACTAGTCATAGATTCCGATGCTTCACTTCAGAATTACTGTATCCCTCTGACCTTCTTATTGACGATGAAACACAGAAATTGCATCGCAATTAAATAGAAAAGGTACAATTCCGACTTAAGAACAAGAATACTGACTCATCTTACTGTCTATGCTAAGAACCGTCCCTGTGACACTAGTTATAGATGTCGATGCTTCGATCCAGGTTTACTGTATCCCTTGGACCTTCTTATTGACGTTGAGACACAAATGTTGCATGGGAATTAAATACAAAAAGCACAATGCCGACTTAAGTACAAGAAGACTGACTCTTCTTACTGACTATGTTTTGAACCATTCCTGTGACACTAGTTATAGATTCCGATGCTTCACTTCAGGATTACTGTATCCTTCTGACCGTCTTATTGACGATGAAACACAGAAATTGCATCGGAATTAAATACAAAAGGCACAACGCCGACTTAAGTACAAGAAGACTGACACTTCTTACTGTCTATGTTTTGAACCATCCCGGGACACTAGTCATAGATTCCTATGCTTCACTCGAGGTTTACTGTATCCCTTGGACCTTCCTATTGACGATGAGACACTGAAATTGCATCGGAATTAAATGCAATAGGCAAAATGCCGACTAAAGTACAAGAAGACTGACTCTTCCTACTGTCTATGTTTTGAACCATTCCTGTGACACTAGTCATAGATTCCGATGCTTCACTTCAGGTTTACTGTATCCCTTGGTCCTTCTTATTGACGATGGAACACAGAAATTGCATCGGAATTAAAACCAAAAAGCACAATGCCGACTTAAGTACAAGAAGACTGACTCTTCTTACTGACTATGCTTTTGAACCATTCCTGTGACACTAGTTATAGACTCGAATGCTTCATTCCAGGTTTACTGTATCCCTTGGACCTTCTTATTGACGATGAAACACAGAAATTGCATCGGAATTAAATACAAAAGGCACAATGCCGACTTAAGTAAAAGAAGCCTGACTCTTCTTACCGTCTATGTTTTGAACCATTCCTGTGACACTAGTTATAGATTCCGATGCTTCACTCCAGGTTTACTGTATCCCTTGGACCTTCTTATTGACGACGAAACACAGAAATTCAATCAGAATTAAATAGAAAAGGCACAATGATGTCTTAAGTACAAGAAGACTGACTCTTCTTACTGACTATGATTTGAACCATTCCTGTGACACTAGTTATAGATTCCGATTCTTCACTTCAGGTTTACTGTATCCCTTAAACCTTCTTATTGACGATGAAACACAGAAATTGCATCGGTATTAAATACAAAAGGCACAATGCCGACTTAAGTAAAAGAAGACTGACTCTCTTACTGACTATGATTTGAACCATTCCTGTGACACTAGTCATAGATTCCGATGCTTCACTTCAGGATTACTGTATCCCTCTGACCTTCGTATTGACGATGAAACACAGAAATTGCATCGGAATTAAATACAAAAGGCACAATGCCGACTTAAGTCCAAGAAGACTGACTCTTCTTACTGACTATGTTTTGAACCATTCCTGTGACACTAGTCATAGATTCCGATGCTTCACTTCAGGTTTACTGTATCCCTTGGTCCTTCTTATTGACGATGGAACACAGAAATTGCATCGGAATTAAAACCAAAAAGCACAATGCCGACTTAAGTACAAGAAGACTGACTCTTCTTACTGACTATGCTTTTGAACCATTCCTGTGACACTAGTTATAGACTCGAATGCTTCATTCCAGGTTTACTGTATCCCTTGGACCTTCTTATTGACGATGAAACACAGAAATTGCATCGGAATTAAATACAAAAGGCACAATGCCGACTTAAGTAAAAGAAGCCTGACTCTTCTTACCGTCTATGTTTTGAACCATTCCTGTGACACTAGTTATAGATTCCGATGCTTCACTCCAGGTTTACTGTATCCCTTGGACCTTCTTATTGACGACGAAACACAGAAATTCAATCAGAATTAAATAGAAAAGGCACAATGATGTCTTAAGTACAAGAAGACTGACTCTTCTTACTGACTATGATTTGAACCATTCCTGTGACACTAGTTATAGATTCCGATTCTTCACTTCAGGTTTACTGTATCCCTTAAACCTTCTTATTGACGATGAAACACAGAAATTGCATCGGTATTAAATACAAAAGGCACAATGCCGACTTAAGTAAAAGAAGACTGACTCTCTTACTGACTATGATTTGAACCATTCCTGTGACACTAGTCATAGATTCCGATGCTTCACTTCAGGATTACTGTATCCCTCTGACCTTCGTATTGACGATGGAACACAGAAATTGCATCGGAATTAAATACAAAAGGCACAATGCCGACTTAAGTCCAAGAAGACTGACTCTTCTTACTGACTATGTTTTGAACCATTCCTGTGACACTAGTCATAGATTCCGATGCTTCACTTCAGGTTTACTGTATCCCTTGGACCTTCGTATTGACGATGAAACACAGAAATAGCATCGGAATTAAATACAAAAGGCACAATGCCGACTTAAGTAAAATAAGTCTCACTCTTCTTATTGTCTATGGTTTGAACCAATCCTGTGACACTAGTTATAGATTCCGTTGCTTCACTCCAGGTTAACTGTATCCCTTGGAACTTCTTATTGACGATGAAACACAGAAATTGCATCGGAATCAAATAGAAAAGGCACAATGATGACTTAAGTACAAGAAAACTGACTCTTCTTACTGCCTATGTTTTGAACCATCCCTGGGACACTAGTTATAGATTCCGATGCTTCACCCCGGGTTTACTGTATCCCTTGGACCTTCTTATGGACGATGAAACACAGAAATTGCATCGGAATTAAATACAATAGGCACAATGTCGGCTTAAGTACAAGGAGACTGACTCTTCCTTCTGTCTATGCTTTGAACCATTCCTGTAAAACTAGTTATAGATTCCGATGCTTCACTTCAGGTTTACAGTATCCTTTGGACCTTCTTACTGACGATGAAACACAGAATTTGCATCGGAATTAAATAGAAAAGGCTCAATGCCGACTTAAGTACAAGAATACTGACTCACCTTACTGTCTATGTTTTGAACCGTCCCTGTGACACTAGTTATAGATTTCGATGCTTCACTCCAGGTTTACTGTATCCCTCTGACCTTCTTAATGACGATGAAACACAGAAATTGCATCGGAATTAAATACAAAAGGCACAATGCCGACTTAAGTACAAGAAGACTGACTCTTCTTACTGACTATGCTTTGAACCATTCCTGTTACACTAGTTATAGATTCCGATGCTTCACTTCAGGATTACTGTATCCCTCTGACCTTCTTATTGACGATGAAACACAGAAATTGCATCGGAATTAAATACAAAAGGCACAATGCCGACTTAAGTACAAGAAGACTGACTCTTCTTACTGTCTATGTTTTGAACCATCACTGGGACACTAGTTATAGATTCCGATGCTTCACTCGAGGTTTACTGTATCCCTTGGACCTTCTTATTGACGATGAAACACTGAAATTGCATAGGAATTAAATACAATAGGCAAAATGCCGACTAAAGTGCAAGAAGACTGACTCTTCCTACTGTCTATGATTTGAACCATTCGTGTGACACTAGTCATAGATTCCGATGCTTCACTTCAGGTTGACTGTATCCCTTGGTCCTTCCTATTGACGATGAAACACAGAAATTGCATCGGAATTAAATACAAAAAGCACAATGCCGACTTAAGTACAAGAAGACTGACTCTTCTTACTGACTATGTTTTGAACCATTCCTGTGACACTAGTTATAGACTCGGATGCTTCACTCCAGGTTTACTGTATCCCTTGGACCTTCTTATTGACGATGAAACACAGAAATTGCATCGGAACTAAATACAAAAGGTACAATGCCGACTTAAGTAAAAGAAGCCTAACTCTTCTTACTGTCTATGTTTTGAACCATTCCAGTGACACTAGTTACAGATTCCGATGCTTCACTCCAGGTTTACTGTATCCCTTATACCTTCTTATTGACGATGAAACACAGAAATTCCATCAGAATTAAATAGAAAAGGCACAATGATGTCTTAAGTACAAGAAGACTGACTCTTCTTACTGACTATGATTAGAACCATTCAAGTGACACTAGTCATAGATTCCGATGCTTCACTTCAGGATTACTGTATCCCTCTGACCTTCTTATTGTCGATGAAACACAGAAATTGCTTCGGAATTAAATACAAAAGGCACAATGTCGACTTAAGTACAAAAAGACCGACTCTTCTTACTGTCTATGTTTTGAACCATCCCTGGGACACTAGTTGTAGATTCCGATCTTCACTCGAGGTTTACTGTATCCCTTGGACCTTCTTATTGACAATGAAACACAGAAATTGCATCGGAATTAAATTCAAAAGTCACAATGCCGACTTAAGTACAAGAAGACTGACTCTTCTTACCGGCTATGTTTTGAACCATCCCTGGGACACTAGTTATATCTTCCGATGCTTCACTCCAGGTTTACTGTATCCCTCGGACCTTCTTATTGACGATGAAACACAGAAATTGCATCGGAATTAAATACAATAGGCACAATGCCGACTTAAGTACTGTCTATGTTTTGAACCATTCCTGTGACACTAGTTATAGATTCCGATGCTTCACTTCAGGATTACTGTATCCCTCTGACCTTCTTATTGACGATGAAACACAGAAATTTCATCGGAATTAAATACAAAAGGCACAATGCCGACTTAAGTACAAGAAGACTGACTCTTCTTACTCTCTATGTTTTGAATCATCCCTGGGACACTATTTATAGATTCCGATGCTTCACTCGAGGTTTACGGTATCCCTTGGACCTTCTTATTGACGATGAAACACAGAAATTGCATCGGAATTAAATACAATTGGAAAAATTCCGACTAAAGTACAAGAAGACTGACTCTTCCTACTGTCTATGTTTTGAACTATTCCTGTGACACTAGTCATAGATTCCGATGCTTCACTTCAGGTTTACTGTAACCCTTGGTCCTTCTTATTGACGATGAAACACAGAAATAGCATCGGAATTAAAAACAAAAGGCACTATGCCCAATTAAGTAAAAGAAGTCTGACTCTTCTTATTGTCTATGGTTTGAACCAATCCTGTGACACTACTTATAGATTCCTTTGCTTCACCCCAGGTTTACTGTATCCCTTGGACCTTCTTATTGACGATGAAACACAGAAATTGCATCGGAATTAAATAGAAAAGGCATAATGATGACTTAAGAACAAGAAGACTGACTCTTCTTACTGCCTATGTTTTAAACCATCCCTGGGACACTAGTTATAGATTCCGATGCTTCACCCCAGGTTTCCTGTATCCCTTGGCCCTTCTTATGGACGATGAAACACAGAAATTGCATCGCAATTAAATACAATAGGCACAATGCCGACTTAAGTACAAGAAGACTGACTCTTCCTTCTGTCTATGCTTTGAACCATTGCTGTGACACTAGTTATAGATTCCGATGCTTCACTTCAGGTTTACTGTATCCCCTGGACCTTCTTATTGACGATGAAACACAGAATTTGCATCGGAATGAAATAGAAAAGGCACAATGCCGACTTAAGTTCAAGAATACTGACTCACCTTACTGTCTACGTTTTGAACCGTCCCTGTGACATTAGTTATAGATTTCGATGCTTCACTCCAGGTTTACTGTATCCCTTGGACCTTCTTATTGACGATGAAACTAAAAATTGCATCGGAATTAAATTCAAAAAGCACAATCCCGACTTAAGTACAAGAAGACTGACTCTTCTTACTGACTATGTTTGAACCATTCCTGCGGCTCTAGTTATAGATTCCGGTGCTTCACTTCAGGTTTACTGTATCCCTTGGACCTTCTTATTGACGATGAAACAGTGAAATTGCATCGGAATTAAATACAATAGGCAAAATGCCGACTAAAGTGCAAGAAGACTGACTCTTCCTACTGTCTATGATTTGAACCATTCGTGTGACACTAGTCATAGATTCCGATGATTCACTTCAGGTTGACTGTATCCCTTGGTCCTTCCTATTGACGATGAAACACAGAAATTGCGTCGGAATTAAATACAAAAAGCACAATGCCGACATAAGTACAAGAAGACTGACTCTTCTTAATGACTATGTTTTGAACCATTCCTGTGACACTAGTTATAGACTCGGATCCTTCACTCCAGGTTTACTGTATCCCTTGGACCTTCTTATTGACGATGAAACACAGAAATTGTATCGGAATTAAATACAAAAGGCACAATGCCGACTTAAGTACAAGAAGACTGACTCTTCTTACTGGCTATGTTTTGAACCATCCCTGGGACACTAGTTATATCTTCCGATGCTTCACTCCAGGTTTACTGTATCCCTCGGACCTTCTTATTGACGATGAAACACAGAAATTGCATCGGAATTAAATACAATAGGCACAATGCCGACTTAAGTACTGTCTATGTTTTGAACCATTCCTGTGACACAAGTTATAGATTCCGATGCTTCACTTCAGGATTACTGTATCCCTCTGACCTTCTTATTGACGATGAAACACAGAAATTTCATCGGAATTAAATACAAAAGGCACAATGCCGACTTAAGTACTAGAAGACTGACTCTTCTTACTCTCTATGTTTTGAACCATCCCTGGGACACTATTTATAGATTCCGATGCTTCACTCGAGGTTTACGGTATCCCTTGGACCTTCTTATTGACGATGAAACACAGAAATTGCATCGGAATTAAATACAATAGGAAAAATTCCGACTAAAGTACAAGAAGACTGACTCTTCCTACTGTCTATGTTTTGAACCATTCCTGTGACACTAGTCATAGATTCCGATGCTTCACTTCAGGTTTACTGTAACCCTTGGTCCTTCTTATTGACGATGAAACACAGAAATAGCATCGGAATTAAATACAAAAGGCACAATGCCCATTTATGTAAAAGAAGTCTGACTCTTCTTATTGTCTATGGTTTGAACCAATCCTGTGACACTAGTTATAGGTTCCGTTGCTTCACTCCAGGTTTACTGTACCCCTTGGACCTTCTTATTGACGATGAAACACAGAAATTGCATCGGAATTAAATAGAAAAGGCATAATGATGACTTAAGTACAAGAAGACTGACTCTTCTTACAGCCTATGTTTTGAACCATCCCTGGGACACTAGTTATAGATCCCGATGCTTCACCCCAGGTTTCCTGTATCCCTTGGACCTTCTTATGGACGATGAAACATAGAAATTGCATCGGAATTAAATACAATAGGCACAATGCCGACTGAAGTACAAGAAGACTAACTCTTCCTTCTGTCTATGCTTTGAACCATTCCTGTGACACTAGTTATAGATTCCGATGCTTCACTTCAGGTTCACTGTATCCCTTGGACCTTCTTATTGACGATGAAACTAAAAATTGCATCGGAATTAAGTACATAAGGCACAATGCCGAGTTAAGTACAAGAAGACTGACTCTTCTTACTGTCTATGTTTTGAACCATCCCTGGGACACTAGTTATAGATTCCGATGCATCACTCGAGGTTTACTGTATCCCTTGGACTTTCTTATTGACGATGAAACACTGAAATTGCATCGGAATTAAATACAAAAAACACAATGTCGACATAAGTACAAAAAGACTGACTCTTCTTACTATCTATGTTTTGAACCATCCCAGGGACACTAGTTGTAGATTCCGATGCTTCACCCGAGGTTTACTGTATCCCTTGGACTTTCTTATTGACAATGAAACACAGAAATTGAATCGGAATTAAATACAAAAAAGGCACAATGCCGACTTAAGTACAAGAAGACTGACTCTTCCTACTGTCTATGTTTTGAACCATTCCTGTGACACTAGTTATAGATTCCGATGCTTCACCTCAGGTTTACTGTATCCCTTGGACTTTCTTATTGACGATGAAACACATAAATTGCATCGGAATTACATATAAAAGGCATAATGCCGCCTTAAGTACAAGAATACTGACTCATCTTACTGTCTATGTTTTGAACCGTCCCTGTGACACTAGTTACAGATTCCGATGCTTCACTCCAGGTTTACTGTATCCCTTGGACCTTCTTATTGACGATGAAACACAGAAATTGCATCGTAATTAAATACAAAAAGCACAATGCCGACTTATGTACAAGAAGACTGACTCTTCTTACTGACTATGTTTTGAACCATTCCTGTGACATTAGTTATAGATTCCGATGCATCACATTAGGATTACTGTATCCCTCTGACCTTCTTGTTGACGACGAAACACAGAAATTGCATCAGAATGAACTACAAAATGCGCAATGCCGAATTAAGTACAAGAAGACTTACTCTTCTTACAGTCTGTGTTTTGAACCATTCCTGTGACACTAGTTACAGACACCGATGCTTTACTCCAGGTTGACTGTATCCCTTGGACCTTCTTATTGACGATGAAACAGAGAAATAGCATCGGAATTAAATACAAAAGGCACAATGCAGACTTATGTAAAAGAAGTCTGACTCTTCTTACTGTCTGTGGTTTGAACCATTCCTGTGACACTAGTTATAGATACCGAAGCTACACTCCAGGTTTACTGTATCCCTTGGTCCTTCCTATTGACGATGAAACACAGAAATTGCATCGGAATTAAATACAAAAAGCACAATGCCGACTTAAATACAAGAAGACTGACTCTTCTTACTGACTATGTTTTGAACCATTCCTGTGACACTAGTTATAGACTCGGATGCTTCACTCCAGGTTTACTGTATCCCTTGGACCTTCTTATTGACGATGAAACACAGAAATTGCATCGGAATTAAATACAAAAGGTACAATGCCGACTTAAGTAAAAGAAGCCTAACTCTGCTTACTGTCTATGTTTTGAACCATTCCTGTGACACTAGTTATAGATTCCGATGCTTCCCTCCAGGTTTACTGTATCCCTTATACCTTCTTATTGACGATGAAACACAGAAATTCCATCAGAATTAAATAGAAAAGGCACAATGATGTCTTATGTACAAGAAGACTGACTCTTCTTACTGACTATGATTAGAACCATTCCTGTGACACTAGTCATGGATTCCGATGCTTCACTTCAGGATTACTGTATCCCTCTGACCTTCTTATTGTCGATGAAACACAGAAATTGCATCGGAATTAAATACAAAAGGCACAATGTCGACTTAAGTACAAGAAGACTGACTCTTCTTACTGACTATGTTTTGAACCATCCCTGGGACACTAGTTATATCTTCCGATGCTTCACTCCAGGTTTACTGTATCCTTCAGACCTTCTTATTGACGATGAAACACAGAAATTGCATCGGAATTAAATACAATAGGCAAAATGCCGACTTAAGTACTGTCTATGTTTTGAACCATTCCTGTGACACTAGTTATAGATTTCGATGCTTCACTTCAGGATTACTGTATCCCTCTGACCTTCTTGTTGACGATGAAACACAGAAATTTCATCGGAATTAAATACAAAAGGCACAATGCCGACTTAAGTACAAGAAGACTGACTCTTCTTACTCTCTATGTTTTGAACCATCCCTGGGACACTATTTATAGATTCCGATGCTTCACTCGAGGTTTACGGTATCCCTTGGACCTTCTTATTGACGATGAAACACAGAAATTGCATCGGAATTAAATACAATAGGAAAAATTCCGACTAAAGTACAAGAAGGCTGACTCTCCCCACTGTCTATGTTTTGAACCATTCCTGTGACACTAGTCATAGATTCCGATGCTTCACTTCAGGTTTACTGTAACCCTTGGTCCTTCTTATTGACGATGAAACACAGAAATAGCATCGGAATTAAATACAAAAGGCACAATGCCCACTTAAGTAAAAGAAGTCTGACTCTTCTTATTGTCTATGGTTTGAACCAATCCTGTGACACTAGTTATAGATTCCGTTGCTTCACTCCAGGTTTACTGTACCCCTTGGACCTTCTTATTGACGATGAAACACAGAAATTGCATCGGAATTAAATAGAAAAGGCATAATGATGACTTAAGTACAAGAAGACTGACTCTTCTTACTGCCTATGTTTTGAACCATCCCTGGGACACTAGTTATAGATTCCGATACTTCACCCCAGGTTTCCTGTATCCCTTGGACCTTCTTATGGACGATGAAACACAGAAATTGCATCGGAATTAAATACAATAGGCACAATGCCGACTTAAGTACAAGAAGACTGACTCTTCCTTCTGTCTATGCTTTGAACCATTCCTGTGACACTAGTTATAGATTCCGATGCTTCACTTCAGGTTTACTGTATCCCTTGGACCTTCTTATTGACGATCAAAACCCAGAATTTGCATCGGAATTAAATAGAAAAGGCCCAATGCCGACTTAAGTTCAAGAATACTGACTCACCTTACTGTCTACGTTTTGAACCGTCCCTGTGACATTAGTTATAGATTTCGATGCTTCACTCGAGGTTTACTGTATCCCTTGGAAATTCTTATTGACGATGAAACTAAAAATTGCATCGGAATTAAATTCAAAAAGGACAATCCCGACTTAAGTACAAGAAGACTGACTCTTCTTACTGACTATGTTTGAACCATTCCTGCGGCACTAGTTATAGATTCCGGCGCTTCACTTCAGGTTTACTGTATCCCTCTGACCTTCTTAATGACGATGAAACACAGAAATTGCATCGGAATTAAATACAAAAGGCACAATGCCGACTTAAGTACAAGAAGACTGACTCTTCTTACTGACTATGTTTTGTATCATTCCTGTGACACTAGTTATAGATTCCGATGCTTCACTTTAGGATAACTGTATCCCTCTGACCTTCTTAATGTCGCTGAAACACAGAAGTTGTATCGGAATTAAATACAAAAAGCACAATGTCGACTTAAGTACAAAAAGACTGACTCTTCTTACTGTCAATGTTTTGAACCATCCCAGGGACACTAGTTGTAGATTCCGATGCTTCACTCGAGGTTTACTGTATCCCTTGGACTTTCTTATTGACAATGAAACACAGAAATTGTATCGGAATTAAATACAAATAAGGCACAATGCCGACTTAAGTACAAGAAGACTGACTGTTCCTACTGTCTATGTTTTGAACCATTCCTGTGACACTAGTTATAGATTCCGATGCTTCACCTCAGGTTTACTGTATCCCTTGGACCTTCTTATTGACGATGAAACACAGAAATTGCATCGGAATTACATAAAAAAGGCATAATGCCGCCTTAAGTACAAGAATACTGACTCATCTTACTGTCTATGTTTTGAACCGTCCCTGTGACACTAGTTATAGATTTCGATGCTTCACTCCAGGTTTACTGTATCCCTTGGACCTTCTTATTGACGATGAAACACAGAAATTGCATCGGAATTAAATACAAAAAGCACAATGCCGACTTATGTACAAGAAGACTGACTCTTCTTACTGACTATGTTTTGAACCGTTCCTGTGACATTAGTTATAGATTCCGGTGCATCACTATAGGATTGCTGTATACCTCTGACCTTCTTATTGACGATGAAACACAGAAATTGCATCGGAATTAAATACAAAAGGTACAATGCCGACTTAAGTAAAAGAAGCCTAACTCTTCTTACTGTCTATGTTTTGAACCATTCCTGTGACACTAGTTATAGATTCCGATGCTTCACTCCAGGTTTACTGTATCCCTTATTCCTTCTTATTGACGATGAAACACAGAAATTCCATCAGAATTAAATAGAAAAGGCACAATGATGTCTTAAGTACAAGAAGACTGACTCTTCTTACTGACTATGATTAGAACGGTTCCTGTGACACTAGTCATAGATTCCGATGCTTCACTTCAGGATTACTGTATCCCTCTGACCTTCTTATTGTCGATGAAACACAGAAATTGCATCGGAATTAAATACAAAAGGCACAATGTCGACTTAAGTACAAAAAGACCGACTCTTCTTACTGTCTATGCTTTGAACCATCCCTGGGACACTAGTTGTAGATTCCGATCTTCACTCGAGGTTTACTGTATCCCTTGGACCTTCTTATTGACAATGAAACACAGAAATTGTATCGGAATTAAATACAAAAGGCACAATGCCGACTTAAGTACAAGAAGACTGACTCTTCTTACTGGCTATGTTTTGAACCATCCCTGGGACACTAGTTATATCTTCCGATGCTTCACTCCAGGTTTACTGTATCCCTCGGACCTTCTTATTGACGATGAAACACAGAAATTGCATCGGAATTAAATACAATAGGCACAATGCCGACTTAAGTACTGTCTATGTTTTGAACCATTCCTGTGACACTAGTTATAGATTCCGATGCTTCACTCCAGGTTTACTGTATCCCTTGGACCTTCTTATTTTCGATGAAACACAGATATTGCATCGGAATTAAATAGAAATGGCACAATGCCGACTTAAGTAAAAGACGTCTGACTCATCTTACTGTCTATGGTATGAACCATTCCTGTGACTCTAGTTATAGACTCCGATGCATCACTCCAGGTTTACTGTATCCCTTGGAACTTCTTATTGACGATGAAACACAGAAATAGGATCGGAATTAAATACAATAGGCACAATGCCGACTTAAGTAAATGAAGTCTGACTCTTCTTTCTGTCTATGCTTTGAACCATTCCTGTGAAACTAATTATAGATTCCGATGCTACACTCCAGGTTTACTGTATCCCTTGGACCTTCATACTGACGATGAAACACAGAAATTGCATCAGAATTAAATAGAAAAGGCACAATGATGACTTAAGTACAAGAAGACTGACTCTTCTTACAGACTATGATTTGAACCATTCCTGTGACACTAGTTATAGATTCCGATGATTCACTTCAGGTTTACTGTATCCCTTGGACCTTCTTATTGACGAAGAAACACAGATATTTTATCGGAATTAAATACAAAAGGCACAATACCGACTTAAGTACAAGAAGACTGACTCTTCTTACTGACTATGTTTTGAACCAATCCTGTGACACTAGTCATAGATTCCGATGCTTCGCTAAAGTATTACTGTATCCCTCTGACCTTCTTATTGACGATGAAACACAGAAATTGCATCGGAATAAAAAACAAAAGGCACAATGCCGACGTAAGTACAAGAAGACTGACTCTTCTTACTGTCTATGCTTTTGAACCATCCCTGGGACACTAGTTATATATTCCGAAGCTTCACTCCTGGTTTACTTTATCCCTTGGACCTTCTTATTGACGATGAAACACAGAAATTGCATCGGAATTAAATACAATAGGCACAATGCCGACTTAAGTACAAGAAGCCTGACTCTTCCTACTGTCTATGTTTTGAACCATTCCTGTGACACTAGTTATAGATTCCATTGCTTCACTTCAGGTTTACTGTATCCCTTGAACCTTCTTATTGACGATGAAACACAGAAATTGCATCGGAATTAAATAGAAAAGGCATAATGCCGACTTAAGTACAAGAATACTGACTCACCTTACTGTCTATGCTTTGAACCGTCCCGGTGACACTAGTTATAGATTCCGATGCTTCACTCCAGGTTTACTGTATCCCTTGGACGTTCTTATTGACGATGAAACACAGAAATTGCATCGGAATAAAATACAAAAGGCACAATGCCGATTTAAGTAATAGAAGTCTTACTCTTCGTACTGTCTATGATTTGAACCATTCCTGTGACACTAGTTATAGATTCCGATGCTTCACTCCAGGTTTACTGAATCCCTTGGACCTTCTTATTGACGATGAAACACAGAAATTGCATTAGAATTAAATAGAAAAGGCACAATGATGTCTTAAGTACACTAAGACTCACTCTTCTTACTGACTATGATTTGAACCATTCCTGTGACACTAGTTATGGATTCCGATGCTTCACTTCAGGTTTACTGTATCCCTTGGACCAACTTATTGACGATGAAACACAGAAATTGCATCGGAATTAAATACAAAATGCACAATACCGACTTAAGTACAAGAAGACTGGCTCTTCTTACTGACTATGTTTTGAACCATTCCTGTGACACTAGTCATAGATTCCGATGATTCACTTCAGGATTACTGTATCCCTCAGACCTTCTTGTTGACGATGCAACACAGAAATTGCATTGGAATTAAATACAAAAGGCAAAATGCCGACTTAAGTACAAGAAGACTGACTATTCCTACTGTCTATGATTTGAACCATTCCTGTGACACTAGTTATAAATTCCGATGCTTCACATCAGGTTTACTGTATCCCTCTGACGTTCTTATTGACGATGAAACTCAGAAATTGCATCGGAATTAAATACAAAAGGCACAATGCCGAACTAAGTACAAGAAGACTGACTCTTCTTACTGTCTATGTCTTGAACCATTCCTGTGACACTAGTTTGAGACTCCGATGCTTCACGCTAGGTTTACTGTATCCCTTGGCCCTTTTTATTGACGATGAAACACAGAAATTGAATCGGAAATAAATTCAAAAGGCACAATACCGGCTTAAGTAAAAGAAGTCTGACTCTTCTTACTGTCTGTGATATGAACCATTCCTGTGACACTAGTTATAGATTCCGATGCTTCACTCCAGGTTTACTGTATCCCTTGAACCTTCTTATTGACGATGAAACACAGAAATTGCATCAGAATTAAATTGAAAATACACAATGATGACTTAAGTACAAGAAGACTGACTCATTTTTACTGACTATGTTTTGAACCATTCCTGTGACACTAGTTATAGATTCTGATGCTTCACTTCAGGTATACTGTATCCCTTGGACTTTCTTATTGACTATGAATCACAGAAATTGCATCGGAATTAAATACAATGAGCTCAATGCCGATCTAAGTACAAGAAGACTGACTCTTCTTACTGACTATGTTTCGAACCATTCCTGTGACACTAGTTATAGACTCCGATGATCACTGCAGGTTAACTGTCTCCCTTGGACCTTCTTATTGACGATGAAACACAGAAATTGCATCGGAATTAAATACAAATGCACAATGCCGACTTAAGTAAAAGAAGTCTGACTCTGCTTACTGACTATGCTTTGAACCATTCCTGTGACACTAGTCATAGATTCCGATGCTTCACTTCAGGATTACTGTATCCCTCTGACCTTCTTATTGTCGATGAAACACTGAAATTGCATCGGAATTTAATACAAAAGGCACAATGTCGACTTAAGTACAAAAAGACTGACTCTTCTTACCGTCTATGTTTTGAACCATCCCTGGGAAACTAGTAGTAGATTCCGATGCTTCACTCGAGGTTTACTGTATCCCTTGGACCTTCTTATTGACAATGAAACACAGAAATTGTATCGGAATTAAATACAAAAGGCACAATGCCGACTTAAGTACAAGAAGACAGACTCTTCTTACTGTCTATGTTTTGAACCATCCCTGGGACACTAGTTATATCTTCCGATGCTTCACTCCATGTTTACTGTATCCCTTGGACCTTCTTATTGACGATGAAACACAGAAATTGCATCGGAATTAAATACAAAAGGCACAATGCCGACTTAAGTAAAAGAGGTCTGACTCTTCTTACTGTCTATGCTTAGAACCATTCCTGTGACACTAGTTATAGATTCCGATGCTTCACTTTAGGTTTACTGTATCCCTCTGACCTTCTTATTGACGACGAAAAACAGAAACTGCATCAGAATTAAATGCAAAAGGCACAATGCCGACTTAAGTACAAGAAGACTGAATTTTCCAACTCTCTATGCTTTGAACCACTCCTGTGACACTAGTTATAGATTCTGATGCTTCACTTCAGGTTTACTGTATCCCTCTGACCTTCTTATTGACGATGAAACACAGAAATTGCATCGGAATAAAATAGAAAAGGCACAATACCGGCTTAAGTACAAGAAGACTGACTCTTCCCACTGTCTGTGTTTTGAACAATTCCTGTGACACTAGTTTTTTATTCCGATGCTTCACTTCAGGTTTACTGTATCCCTTGGACCTTCTTATTTTCGATGAAACACAGATATTGCATCGGAATTAAATAGAAATGGCACAATGCCGACTTAAGTAAAAGACGTCTGACTCATCTTACTGTCTATGTTATGAACTATTCCTGTGACACTAGTTATAGACTCCGATGCATCACTCCAGGTTTACTGTATCCCTTGGAACTTCTTATTGACGATGAAACACAGAAATAGGATCAGAATTAAATACAATAGGCACAATGCCGACTTAAGTAAATGAAGTCTGACTCTTCTTTCTGTCTATGGTTTGAACCATTCCTGTGAAACTAGTTATAGATTCCGATGCTACACTCCAGGTTTACTGTATCCCTTGGACCTTCATATTGACGATGAAACACAGAAATTGCATCAGAATTAAATAGAAAATGCACAATGATGACTTAAGTACAAGAAGACAGACTCTTCTTACAGACAATGATTTGAACCATTCCTGTGACACTAGTTATAGATTCCGATGATTCACTTCAGGTTTACTGTATCCCTTGGACCTTCTTATTGACGAAGAAACACAGATATTGCATCGGAATTAAATACAAAAGGCACAATACCGACTTAAGTACAAGAAGACTGACTCTTCTTACTGACTATGTTTTGAACTATTTCTGTGACACTAGTTATAGATTCCGATGCTTCACTTCAGGTATACTGTATCCCTTGGACCTTCTTATTGACTATGAAACACAGAAATTGCATCGGAATTAAATACAATGAGCTCAATGCCGATTTACGTACAAGAAGACTGACTCTTCTTACTGACTATGTTTTGAACCATTCCTGTGACACTAGTTATAGACTCCGATGATCACTCCAGGTTAACTGTCTCCCTTGGACCTTCTTATTGACGATGTAACACAGAAATTGCATCGGAATTAAATACAAATGCACAATGCCGACTTAAGTAGAAGAAGTCTGACTCTGCTTACTGACTATGCTTTGAACCATTCCTGTGACACTAATCATAGATTCCGATGCTTCACTTCAGGATTACTGTATCCCTCTGACCTTCTTATTGTCGATGAAACACAGAAATTGCATCGGAATTAAATTGAAAAGGCACAATGATGACTAAAGTACAAGAAGACTGACTCTTCTTACAGACTATGATTTGAACCATTCCTGTGACACTAGTTATGGATTCCGATGATTCACTTCAGGTTTACTTTATCCCTTGGACCTTCTTATTGACGAAGAAACACAGATATTGCATCGAAATTAAATACAAAAGGCACAATACCGACTTAAGTACAAGAAGACTGACTCTTCTTACTGACTATGTTTTGAACCAATCCTGTGACACTAGTCATAGATTCCGATGCTTCGCTAAAGGATTACTGTATCCCTCTGACCTTCTTATTGACGATGAAACACAGAAATTGCATCGGAATAAAATACAAAAGGCACAATGCCGACTTAAGTACAAGAAGACTGACTCTTCCTACTGTCAATGATTTGAACCATTCCTGTGACACTAGTTATAGATTCCGATGCTTCACTTCAGGTTTACTGTATCCCTTGAACCTTCTTATTGACGATGAAACACAGAAATTGCATCGGAATTAAATAGAAAAGGCATAATGCCGACTTAAGTACAAGAATACTGACTCACCCTAATGTCTATGCTTTGAACCGTCCCGGTGACACTAGTTATAGATTCCGTTGCTTCACTCCAGGTTTACTGTATCCCTTTGGACGTTCTTATTGACGATGAAACACAGAAATTGAATCGGAATAAAATACAAAAGGCACAACGCCGATTTAAGTAATAGAATTCTGACTCTTCGTACTGTCTATGATTTGAACCATTCCTGTGACACTAGTTATAGATTCCGATGCTTCACTCCAGGTTTACTGTATCCCTTGGACCTTCTTATTGACGATGAAACACAGAAATTGCATTAGAATTAAATAGAAAAGGCACAATGATGTCTTAAGTACACTAAGACTGACTCTTCTTACTGACTATGATTTCAACCATTCCTGTGACACTAGTTATAGATTCCGATGCTTCACTTCAGGTTTACTGTATCCCTTGGACCAACGTATTGACGATGAAACACAGAAATTGCATCGGAATTAAATACAAAATGCACAATACCGACTTAAGTACAAGAAGACTGACTCTTCTTAGTGACTATGTTTTGAACCATTCCTGTGACACTAGTCATAGATTCCGATGATTCACTTCAGGATTACTGTATCCCTCAGACCTTCTTGTTGACGATGAAACACAGAAATTGCATTGGAATTAAATACAAAAATCAAAATGCCGACTTAAGTACAAGAATACTGACTCTTCCTACTGTCTATGATTTGAACCATTCCTGTGACACTAGTTATTAAATTCCGATGCTTCACATCAGGTTTACTGTATCCCTCTGACGTTCTTATTGACGATGAAACTCAGAAATTGCATCGGAATTAAATACAAAAGGCACAATGCCGAACTAAGTACAAAAAGACTGACTCTTCTTACTGTCTATGTTTTGAACCATCCCTGGGACACTAGTAGTAGATTCCGATGCTTCACTCGAGGTTTACTGTATCCCTTGGACCTTCTTATTGACAATGAAACACAGAAATTGTATCGGAATTAAATACAAAAGGCACAATGCCGACTTAAGTACAAGAAGACAGACTCTTCTTACTGTCTATGTTTTGAACCATCCCTGGGACACTAGCTATATCTTCTGATGCTTCACTCCAGGTTTACTGTATCCCTCGGACCTTCTTATTGACGATGAAACACAGAAATAGCATCGGAATTAAATACAATAGGCACAATGCCGACTTAAGTACAAGAAGACTGACTCTTCCTACTGTCTATGATTTGAACCATTTCTGTGACACTAGTTATAGATTCTGAAGCTTCACCTCAGGTTTACTGTATCCCTTGGACCTTCGTATTGACGATGCAACACAGAAATTGCAGCGGAATTAAATAGAAAAGGCATAATGCCGCCTTAAGTACAAGAATACTGACTCATCTTATTGTCTATGTTTTGAACCGTCCCTGTGACACTAGTTATAGATTCCGATGCTTCACTCCAGGTTTACTGTATCCCTTGGACCTTCGTATTGATGATGAAACACGGAAATTGCATCGGAATTAAATACAAAAAGCACAATGCCGACTTATGTACAAGAAGACTGACTCTTCTTACTGTCTATGCTTTGAGCCATTCCTGTGACACTAGTTATAGACTCCGATGCTTTACTCCAGGTTTACTGTATCCCTTGGACCTTCTTATTGACGATGAAACAGAGAAATAGCATCGGAATTAAATACAAAAGGCACAATGCCGACTTATGTAAAAGAAGTCTGACTCTTCTTACTGTCTATGGTTTGAACCATTCCTGTGACACTAGTTATAGATACCGAAGCTACACTCCAGGTTTACTGTATCCCTTGGACCTTCTTATTGACGATGAAGCACAGAAATTGCATAAGAATTAAATAGAAAAGGCACAATGATGACTTAAGTACAAGAAGACTGACTCTCCTTACTGACTATTATTTGAACCATTCCTGTGACACTAGTTATAGAATCCCATGATTCACTTCAGGTTTACTGTATCCCTTGGACCTTCTTATTGACGATGAAACACAGAAATTGCATCGGAATTAAATACAATAGGCACAATGCCGACTTATGTACAAGAGGACTGACTCTTCCTACTGTCTATCTTTTGAGCCATTCCAGTGACACTAGTTATAGATTCCGATGCTTCACCTCAGGTTCACTGTATCCCTTGGACCTTCTTATTGACGATGAAACATAGGTATTGCATCGGAATTAAATAGAAAAGGCATTATGCCGACTTAAGTACAGGAATACTGACTCATCTTACTGTCTATGATTTGAACCGTCCCTGTGACACTAGTTATAGATTCCGATGCTTCACTCCAGGTTTACTGTATCCCTTGGACCTTCTTATAGACGATGAGACACAGAAATTGCATCGGAATTAAATGCAAAAAGCACAATTCCGACTTAAGTACAAGAGGACTGACTATTCTTACTGACAATGATTTGAACCATTCATGTGACACTAGTTACAGATTCCGATGCTTCACTTTAGGTTTACTGTATCCCTCTGACCTTCTTATTGACGACGAAACACAGAAATTGCATCAGAATTAAATAAAAAGGCACAATGCCGAATTAAGTACAAGAAGACTGACTCTTCTTACTGTCTATGTTTTGAACCATTCCTGTGACACTAGTTATAGACTCCGATGCTTCACTCCAGGTTCACTCTATCCCTTGGACCTTCTTAGTGACGATGAAACACAGAAATTGCATCGGAATTAAATACAAAAAGCACAATGCCGACTTAAGTACAAGAAGAGTGACTCTTCTTACTGACTATGTTTGGAACCACTCCTGTGACACTAGTTATAGATTCCGATGCTTCACTTTAGGTTTACTGTATCCCCCTGACCTTCTTATTGACGACGAAACACTGAAATTGCATCAGAATTAAATACAAAAGGCACAATGCCAAACTAAGTACAAGAGGACTGACTCTTCTTACTGTCTATGTTTTGAACCATTCCTGTGACACTAGTTATAGACTCCGATGCTTCACTCCAGGTTTACTGTATCCCTTGGACCTTCTTATTGACGATGAAACACAGAAATTGCATCGGAATTAAATACAAAAGGCGCAATGCCGACTTAAGTAAAAGAAGTCTGACTCTTCTTACTGTCTATGTTTTGAACCATTCCTGTGACACTAGTTATAGATTCCGATGCTTCACTCCAGGTTTAATGTATCCCTTGGAACATCTTATTGACGATGAAACACAGAAATTACATCAGAATTAAATAGAGAAGGAACAATGATGTCTTAAGTACAAGAAGACTGACTCTTCTTACTGACTATGATTTGAAAAATTCCTGTAACACTAGTTATAGATTTCGATGCCTCACTTCAGGTTTACTGTAACCCTTGGACCTTCTTATTGACGATGAAACACAGAAATTGCTTCGGAATTAAATACAAAAGGCACAATACCGACTTAAGTACAAGAAGACTGACTCTTCTTACTGACTATGTTTTGAACCATTCCTATGACACTAGTCATAGACTTCGATGCTCCACTTCAGGTTTACTGTATCCCTCTGACCGTCTAATTGACGATCAAACACAGAAATTGCATCGGAATGAAAAAGAAAAGGCACAATGCCGACTTAAGTACAAGAAGACTGAATCTTCCAACACTCTATGCTTTGAACCATTGTTTTGACACTAGTTATAGTTTCCGATGCTTCACTTCAGGTTTACTGTATCCCTCTGTCCTCCTTATTGACGATGAAACACAGAAATTGCATCGGAATGAAATAGAAAAGGCACAATACCGACTTAAGTACAAGAAGACTGAGTCTTCCCACTGCCTATGTTTTGAACCATTCCTGTGACACTAGTTTTCTATTCCGATGCTTCACTTCAGGTTTACTGTATCCCTTGGACCTTCTTATTGACGATGAAACACAGGAATTGCATTAGAATTAAATAGAAAAGGCACAATGATGACTTAAGTACAAGAAGACTGACTCTTCTTACTGACTATGATTTTAACCATTCCTGTGACACTAGTTATAGATTCCTATGCTTCACTTCAGGTTTACTGTATCCCTCTGACCTTCTTATTGACGAAGAAACACAGAAATTGCATCGGAATTAAATAGAAAAGGCACAATGCCGATTTCAGTAAAAGAAGTCTGACTCTTCTTACTGTCTACGATTTGAACCATTCCTGTGGCACTAGTTATAGATTCCGATGCTTCACTCCAGGATAACTGCATACCTTGGACCTTCTTATTGACGATGAAACACAGTTATTGCATTACAATTAAATAGAAAAGGCACAATGATGTCTTAAGTACAAGAAGACTGACTCTTCTTACTGACTATGATTTGAACCATTCCTGTGACACTAGTTATAGATTCCGATGCTTCACTTCTGGTTTACTGTATCTCTTGGACCTTCTTATTGACGATGAAACACAGAAATTGCATCGGAAATAAATACAATGAGCACAATGCCGATTTAAGTACAAGAAGACTGACTCTTCTTACTGACTATGTTTTGAAACATTCCTGTGACACTAGTCATAGATTCCGATGATTCACTTCAGGATTACTGTATCCCTCTGACCTTCTTGTTGACGATGAAACACAGAAATTGCATTGGAATTAAATACAAAAGGCTAAATGCCGACTTAAGTACAAGAAGACTGACTCTTCCTACTGTCTATGATTTGAACCATTCCTGTGACACTGGTTATAAATTCCGATGCTTCACATCAGGTTTACTGTATCACTCTGACGTTCTTATTGACGATGAAACTCAGAACTTGCATCGGAATTAAATACAAAACGCACAATGCCGAACTAAGTACAAGAAGACTGACTCTTCTTACTGTCTATGCCTTGAACCATTCCTGTGACACTACTTATAGACTCCGATGCTTCACGCCAGGTTTACTGTATCCCTTGGCCCTTTTTATTGACGATGAAACACGGAAATTGAATCGGAATTAAATTCAAAAGGCACAATACCGGCTTAAGTAACAGAAGTCTGACTTTTCTTACTGTCTGTGATTTGAACCATTCCTGTGACACTAGTTATAGATTCCGATGCTTCACTCCAGGTTTACTGTATTCCTTGAACCTTCTTATTCACGATGAAACACAGAAATTGCATCAGAATTAAATAGAAATTACACAATGATGACTTAAGTACAAGAAGACTGACTCATTTTTACTGACTATGCTTTGAACCATTCCTGTGACACTAGTTACAGATTCCGATGCTTCACTTCAGGTTTACTGTATCCCTTGGACCTTCTTATTGACGTTGAAACACAGAATTTGCGTCGGAATTAAACAGAAAAGGCTCAATGCCGACTTAAGTACAAGAATACTGACTCATCTTACTGTGTATGTTTTGAACCGTCCCTGTGACACTAGTTATAGATTCCGATGCTTCACTCCAGGTTTACTGTATCCCTTGGACCTTCTTATTGACTATGAAACACAGAAATTGCATCGGAATTAAATACAATGAGCACAATGCCGATTTAAGTACAAGAAGACTGACTCTTCTTACTGACTATGTTTTGAAGCATTCCTGTGACACTAGTTATAGACTCCGATGATCACTCCAGGTTAACTGTCTCCCTTGGACCTTCTTATTGACGATGAAACACAGAAATTGCATCGGAATTAAATACAAATGCACAATGCCGACTTAAGTAAAAGAAGTCTGACTCTTCTTACTGACTATGTTTTGTACCATTCCTGTGACACTAGTCATCGATTCCGATACTTCACTTCAGGATTACTGTATCCTTCTGACCTTCTTATTGACGATGAAACACAGATATTGCATCGGTATTAAATACAAAAGGCACAATGTCGACTTAAGTACAGGAAGACTGACTCTTCTTACTGTCTATGTTTTGAACCATCCCTGGGACACTAGTTATAGATTCCGATGCTTCACTCGAGGTTTACTGTATCCCTTGGACCTTCTTATTGACGATGAAACACAGAAATTGCATCGGAATTAAATACAATAGGCAAAATGCCGACTTAAGTACGAGAAGATTGACTCTTCCTACTGTCTATGATTTGAACCATTCCTGTGACACTAGTCATAGATTCCGATGCTTCACTTCAGGTTTACTGTATACCTATGACCTTCTTATTGACGATGAAACACAGAAATTGCATCGGAATGAAATAGAAAAGGCACAATACCGACTTAAGTACAAGAAGACTGAGTCTTCCCACTGTCTATGTTTTGAACCATTCCTGTGAGACTAGTTTTTTATTCCGATGCTTCACTTCAGGTTTACTGTATCCCTTGGACCTTCTTATTGCCGATGAAACACAGGAATTGCATTAGAATTAAATAGAAAAGGCACAATGATGACTTAAGTACAAGAAGACTGACTCTTCTTACTGACTATGTTTTAAACCATTCCTGTGACACTAGTTATAGATTCCGATGCTTCACTTGAGGTTTGCTGTATCCCTCTGACCTTCTTATTGACTACGAAAAACAGAAATTGCATCGGAATTAAATAGAAAAGGCACAATGCCGATTTAAGTAAAAGAAGTCTGACTCTTCTTACTGTCTATGATTTGAACCATTCCTGTGGCACTAGTTATAGATTCCGATGCTTCACTCCAGGTTTACTGTATACCATAGACCTTCTTATTGACGATGAAACACAGAAATTGCATTAGAATTAAATAGAAAAAGCACAATGATGACTTAAGTACAAGAAGACTCACTCTTCTTACTGACTATGATTTGAACCATTCCTGTGACACTAGTTATAGATTCCGATGCTTTACTTCGGGTTTACTGTATCCCTTGGACCTTTTTATTGACGATGAAACACAGAAACTGCATCGGAATTAAATACAATGAGCACAATGCCGATTTAAGTGCAAGAAGACTGACTCTTCTTACTGACTATGTTTTGAACCATTCCTGTGACACTAGTCATAGATTCCGATGATTCACTTCAGGATTACTGTATCCCTATGACGTTCTTGTTGACGATGAAACACAGAAATTGCATTGGAATTAAATACAAAAGGCTAAATGCCGACTGAAGTACAAGAAGACTGACTCTTCCTACTGTCTATGATTTGAACCATTCCTGTGACACTGGTTATAAATTCCGATGCTTCACATCAGGTTTACTGTATCACTCTGACGTTCTTATTGACGATGAAACTCAGAAATTGCATCGGAATTAAATACAAAAGGCACAATGCCGAACTAAGTACAAGAAGACTGACTGTTCTTACTGTCTATGTCTTGAACCATTCCTGTGACACTAGTTATAGACTCCGATGCTTCACGCCAGGTTTACTGTATCCCTTGGCCCTTTTTATTGACGATGAAACACAGAAATTGAATCGGAATTAAATTCAAAAGGCACAATACCGGCTTAAGTAAAAGAAGTCTGACTCTTCTTACTGTCTGTGATTTGAACCATTCCTGTGACACTAGTTATAGATTCCGATGCTTCACTCCAGGTTTACTGTATCCCTTGAACCTTCTTATTGACGATGAAACACAGAATTTGCGTCGGAATTAAACAGAAAAGGCACAATGCCGACTTAAGTACAAGAATATTGACTCATCTTACTGTGTATGTTTTGAACCGTCCCTGTGACACTAGTTATAGATTCCGATGCTTCACTCCAGGTTTACTGTATCCCTTGGACCTTCTTATTGACTATGAAACACAGAAATTGCATCGGAATTAAATACAATGAGCACAATGCCGATTTAAGTACAAGAAGACTGACTCTTCTTACTGACTATGTTTTGAAGCATTCCTGTGACACTAGTTATAGACTCCGATGCTTCACGCCAGGTTTACTGTATCCCTTGAACCTTCTTATTGACGATGAAACACAGAATTTGCGTCGGAATTAAACAGAAAAGGCACAATGCCGACTTAAGTACAAGAATACTGACTCATCTTACTGTGTATGTTTTGAACCGTCCCTGTGACACTAGTTATAGATTCCGATGCTTCACTCCAGGTTTACTGTATCCCTTGGACCTTCTTATTGACCATGAAACACAGAAATTGCATCGGAATTAAATACAATGAGCACAATGCCGATTTAAGTACAAGAAGACTGACTCTTCTTACTGACTATGTTTTGAAGCATTCCTGTGACACTAGTTATAGACTCCGATGATCACTCCAGGTTAACTGTCTCCCTTGGACCTTCTTATTGACGATGAAACACAGAAATTGCATCGGAATTAAATACAAATGCACAATGCCGACTTAAGTAAAAGAAGTCTGACTCTTCTTACTGACTATGTTTTGTTCCATTCCTGTGACACTAGTCATCGATTCCGATACTTCACTTCAGGATTACTGTATCCTTCTGACCTTCTTATTGACGATGAAACACAGATATTGCATCGGAATTAAATACAAAAGGCACAATGTCGACTTAAGTACAGGAAGACTGACTCTTCTTACTGTCTATGTTTTGTACCATCCCTGGGACACTAGTTATAGATTCCGATGCTTCACTCGAGGTTTACTGTATCCCTTGGACCTTCTTATTGACGATGAAACACAGAAATTGCATCGGAATTAAAGACAATAGGCAAAATGCCGACTTAAGTACGAGAAGATTGACTCTTCCTACTGTCTATGATTTGAACCATTCCTGTGACACTAGTCATAGATTCCGATGCTTCACTTCAGGTTTACTGTATACCTATGACCTTCTTATTGACGATGAAACACAGAAATTGCATCGAAATTAAATACAAAAGGCACAATACCGACTTAAGTACAAGAAGACTGACTCTTCTTACTGACTATGTTATGAACCATTCCTATGACACTAGTCATAGATTCCGATGCTCCACTTCAGGTTTACTGTATCCCTCTGACCGTCTTATTGACGATCAAACACAGAAATTGCATCGGAATTAAATAGAAAAGGCACAATGCCAACTTAAGTACAAGAAGACTGAATCTTCCAACTCTCTATGCTTTGAACCATTCCTGTGACACTAGTTATAGATTCCAATGCTTCACTTCAGGTTTACTGTATCCCTCTGTCCTTCTTATTGACGATGAAACACAGAAATTGCATCGGAATGAAATAGAAAAGGCACAATACCGACTTAAGTACAAGAAGACTGAGTCTTCCCACTGTCTATGTTTTGAACCATTCCTGTGACACTAGTTTTTTATTCCGATGCTTCACTTCAGGTTTACTGTATCCCTTGGACCTTCTTATTGCCGATGAAACACAGGAATTGCATTAGAATTAAATAGAAAAGGCACAATGATGACTTAAGTACAAGAAGACTGACTCTTCTTACTGACTATGATTTTAACCATTCCTGTGACACTAGTTATAGATTCCTATGCTTCACTTCAGGTTTACTGTATCCCTCTGACCTTCTTATTGACGAAGAAACACAGAAATTGCATCGGAATTAAATAGAAAAGGCACAATGCCGATTTCAGTAAAAGAAGTCTGACTCTTCTTACTGTCTACGATTTGAACCATTCCTGTGGCACTAGTTATAGATTCCGATGCTTCACTAGAGGATAACTGTATACCTTGGACCTTCTTATTGACGATGAAACACAGTTATTGCATTACAATTAAATAGAAAAGGCACAATGATGTCTTAAGTACAAGAAGACTGACTCTTCTTACTGACTATGATTTGAACCATTCCTGTGACACTAGTTATAGATTCCGATGCTTCACTTCTGGTTTACTGTATCTCTTGGACCTTCTTATTGACGATGAAACACAGAAATTGCATCGGAATTAAATACAATGAGCACAATGCCGATTTAAGTACAAGAAGACTGACTCTTCTTACTGACTATGTTTTGAAACATTCCTGTGACACTAGTCATAGATTCCGATGATTCACTTCAGGATTACTGTATCCCTCTGACCTTCTTGTTGACGATGAAACACAGAAATTGCATTGGAATTGTGGTGTCACCGCCAGACACCACACTTGCTAGGTGGTAGTTTAAATCGGCCGCGGTCCATGTAGTACATGTCGGACCCGCGTGTCGCCACTGTGATCGCAGACCTAGCGCCACCACCAAGGCAGGTCTCGTGATACGAGAGTGGACTCGCCCCCAGTTGTACGAGAACCAAGCTACCGCCCAGTTGTACGCGAACCTAGCTATCGCCCAGTTGTATGAAGCCTTTCTCTCTCATTAGCCGAGAGACAGAATAGCCATCAGCTAAGTTAATGGCTACGCACTAGCAAGGAGCCATTTGTATCAGTGCCTATAGCTTACGAGTATTCAAGAGAGATGTATTCCAAGGAATAAAGAAAAGATAAGTAAAAAGCATCTACATACTTTTCTTCTTATTCATTCATGAGTTCTCGTGTTCCAGACTTCACGCCCGTCTGCCTTAGTCTAGCGTGCCTTTCTTTTGGCTACTACCGTGTGGCGTAACAGTCTTGTTACGTCACTACAGATTGGCGACGAGAAAAAGTTTGTATTAATTCATTTGCCACGTTGGCGCCGCTTACATTTATTTCTGATTGCTTACATTTCATTGTGTCATGGCTTCGCCACAATCTCCAGATGTACTGTCCGAATTTTATCGCTTGCAGAATCAGCAGACGCAGGCGTTACTGGATGCCCTTGGACAGCTCGTCCAGGGTCAACGTGCGCTGCACACCGATGCGGCCGCCGCCGCTTCTTCGCTACCGCTGCCACTGAACGCTGTTGCACCTCCCTTTCGACCATACGTGGCAGCCGATGAGACCTGGCAAGAGTGGTCTCGTCAGTTCGCCTTTCACATGGCTGCCTACAGAATTCAAGGTAATGAGCGGCAGCCGTTTTTGCTTTCTTGTGTCGGTGTGTCCACATACCGTGTGATAGTGAAATTGTTTCCCCGCCGCGACGTAGCAACTTTGTCATACGAGGAAATTTTGTCTGCATTAGATGCCTATTTCAAAGAAACAGTTAATGTGGTTGCAAAACGGTATACGTTTTTTCGTACAAAACGTACGGCCGGTCAAACTAATAGGGAGTGGGTAGCAACATTGCAAGGACTTACTAGGGACTGTGCCTTTGAATGTGACTGTGGTCTTTCTTATTCAGATACAATGGTGCGTGATGCAATTGCACAGAACGTTTCTGATGTTCGCATACGGGAGCAAATTTTGAAGCTAGTTAATCCCTCCCTTCAACAAGTGATAGACATATTGGATAGACAGGACACACTTGACTGTGCTCAGGAATCTTTTGAAACTTCGCCAGCAGTGTGTAACATTAACCGGCCCACCGTGCGAGCTGCGCGGCCCCGTCAACCGCCATCGCACAAACAAACGCAGCTGCCGCCGCGCTCTAAGCCACGTGTGCCGCGCCAGCCCACAAATGCAGTGAAATCATGCCCGCGGTGTGCTACTAGACATTCGCGTGAACATTGCCCGTCACGCCGAGCTATTTGCTTTTTCTGCAATAAGAAAGGACATGTTCAAAGTGTTTGCCAGAAAAAGCTCAGATCAGACAATCACAATCATTCCAGGCCCTTTGCTTCGCGCCGGAATCGAACCAAGGACACTCAGGCTCGTGGACCTTCGCCTATGGACATTTATGTCGTTAATTCCACTTCGTCCAGTGACACTTTCTCTACCCGTAACAGTGATCGTCCCACAAAAACTGTGCGTCGACGTCGCCGGAAATCACGTCAATTAGCAAGTGATTCTGTACCAGTGTCTGTTCCAATTGCACAAAACAGTCGCTCTTGTCGTCAGCAGGACAATAAACTTTTTGTGGACTTAGACTTTGACGGCCAAGTGATACCATTCCAGCTCGATACCGGAGCTGCAGTTTCATTGCTCAATCACGACACGTACAAACAACTGGGCGCACCTCCGTTGCGTGCTGCAAATGTTAAGCTAACTACATATTCCGGACAGAAAATTCCTGTGTTAGGACAGTGCAGCCTTCTTGCAACATTCAAGGGACAAACAAAACTTGTGGCATTTTACGTTCTTCGTTCTTCGTCTGCAGTGAACTTGTTTGGTCTAGATTTATTTAAGTTGTTTAACATGTCTATTGTAAATCAGGTCATATCAGTGAATCAGACTGTGCCTACAGACAGTGTTTCTCGGCTGTGTGACGAATTTGCAGACATTTTTGCACCGGGCTTAGGTTGCGCTAAAAACTATGAAGCACATTTAGAACTGCAGGTAAACGCGCAACCGAAATTTTTCAGGGCGCGCAATGTTCCCCACGCATTGCGTGATGAGGTCGCAAGAACGTTACACGATCTCGAATCACAGGGTGTAATTGAACGTGTGCAAGCTTCTCTCTGGGCCTCACCCTTAGTAATTTTGCCAAAACCTTCCGGAAAAATTGAGACTTTGCGTGGACTTCAAGGCCACAGTGAATCCACAGCTAGTGACTGCTACTTTTCCTTTGCCCCGCCCGGAAGATCTTTTTGCTAAACTGTGCCCGGGAAAATATTTTTCAAAGTTGGACCTAGCCGATGCGTACTTGCAAATACCGGTGGACGACGAATCCCAGCGCGTATTGGTGGTTAACACGCATCTTGGATTGTACCGCTTCAAAAGACTGCCATTCGGGTGTGCATCCGCCCCTGCCTTGTTTCAGCAATATTTACAAACTATTTGTGCGTCGGTCCCTACTGCAGCAAACTATCTGGACGATATAGTGATCTCCGGACAGACAGAAGAAGATCATCTTGCGAATTTACGAACATTATTTCAGGTCTTGCGGCAAACTGGTCTTCGCTTGAGGAAGGACAAATGTGTGTTTTTTGCTCGTGACTTACCATACCTGGGACATGTCATTAATGCCCAAGGCATACATCCGAGTCCAGAGCACCTCCGTGCCATACAAGACTTGCCGTCCCCTAAAAATCTGAAACAGCTACAGAGTGTGTTGGGTAAAATTAATTATTACCATAAATATGTGCGCAATGCCTCTTCCATTTCAGCTCCGCTTCATCGCTTACGCCGTAAAGGTGTTCCGTTCGTCTGGACGACGGAATGTGAACGCGCCTTTCGCCAGTTGAAATCGGCGTTGCTTTCTAATACTTGCCTTACGCCATTCGATCCCCAGAAACCCCTTTTGTTGATGGTCGATGCATCGGATTTCGGGATCGGTGCTGTGCTTGCGCACAAAGTTGGCTCCCATGATCGCCCTATTGCCTTTGCGTCCAAATTGCTCTCGTCTGCGCAAAGAAATTATTCACAGATAGAGAAAGAAGCTTTGGCTCTCGTGTTTGGTGTTACTAAGTTCCATGATTTCTTGTCTGGTCGTCACTTTACCATCATCACAGACCACAAACCGTTGACATCGCTTTTTCATCCGACCAAGCCTGTACCTCCACGTACAGCGCAGAAATTCATTCGCTGGTCTCTTTTCCTCTCGCAGTACCGCTACGATATATTGTATCGGTCCACTGCTAAGCACGGAAACGCCGATGCGTTGTCCCGTTTGCCTGTTGCTGAGGATAAAGCATTCGATTCTTCCGAACTTGCTTGCATGTTCATTGATTCGGAAACCGATGAAGTGGTCGAATCGTTTCCGATTGATTTTCGTCGTGTCGCTACAGCCACAGCTGCTGATCCTGTCCTTGCTACTGTTTTACGTTTTGTTGCTACGCAATGGCCTTTGTCAAAGTCTCGGATCGAGGATCCGTTGGTTCGCCGATTTTTTGCTCACAAGGAGAGACTTTTTGTTCGACGTGGTGTTTTGTTGTTGCGTTCTGATAATGATCAGTCCAGAGTCGTGGTCCCACGTTCGTTACAGTCCTCTGTTTTACGGCTTCTTCACCAAGGACATTGGGGTATAGTGCGAACGAAACAACTTGCTCGTCAGCACTGTCCTTGGTTCGGAATCGATGCTGCGATTACGAATATGTGTTCTTCGTGCCCGGCGTGTGCCGAACAACAGTCCGCACCGCCGCGGAAAGTCTTTGCGTGGCCAAAAGCCACTTCCCCTTGGCAACGCTTGCACATTGATTTTGCTGGTCCATTCTGGAATGCTCGATGGTTGGTTCTGGTCGACGCCTTCAGTAATTTTCCTTTTGTTGTCCGGATGTCTTCCACGACGTCCTCCGCCACCATCCAAGCGTTGTCTGCTATCTTTTGCATTGAAGGTCTTCCGCAGACTATTGTTTCAGACAATGGCCCACAATTCCTGTCCGCAGAATTCCAGTCATTCTGCCAGGCCAATGGTATTCAACATCTGACATCCGCGCCGTTTTCGCCTCAGTCCAACGGTGCCGCTGAACGATTGGTCCGGACTTTCAAGTCACAGATGTTGAAACTGAAAGAGTCGCATTCTCGGGAGGACGCATTGTTGCTCTTTTTGTCTTCGTATCGCTCTCAGCCCCGAGATGGGCGCTCGCCGGCTGAGTTGCTCCACGGTCGTCCTCATCGCACCTTGATGTCTTTGCTGCATCCGCCGCATCAGGTTCCTGTGCAGCGGCAGACTCCTGCTTTTGCTCCAGGCGACGTTGTATTTTATCGCAACTATCGCGGTTCACGGCGTTGGCTCGCAGGGCGCATTCTTCGCTGCCTCGGCCGCGCGATGTATTTGGTTTTGGGGGCCTCTGGTGAGGTGCGTCGGCATCTCAATCAGCTGCGCCTCTGTCGTCGCTCGGGTTCTGCCGCTCCCCGTCTGCTTTCAGCGACGGTGCCGTCCGGTCAGCGCCCTGGGGACCCATCTACTGGCTCGCCTCATCCCCAGGTGTTACCGACGATGCCATCCATTTTGCCCGATGGCGACGCGCCGCCGCCGCTGCAGCAGCAGCAGCCGCCGCCGCCGCCGTCGCCGCTTGTTCTCCCGCCGCCGGCGCCCGCGTTCGACGCTTCGCTGCAGCCGCCAGGCGCCTCCCAGGGTCACGCGCCGCCGTTCGCTTCCCGTGACCAGCTGTCCTCCGCCATGGAACTCCCGCCCGCTCCGGACCACATGACGTCATCGCGCGTCGGCTACCCCGACGCCATGGAAATAGACCCATCCGTACCTCCTGTCTCTTTACGGGCGCATACACCACATGTTGACGTGCACCCTGGACTAGTTTTGCAGGCGTTTCCTAGCTCCCCTCGGACCGGATGGCCGGGTGCGGGTGGCACAGCCTCGCCTGTTGTTCGGCTCCCCACCTCATCGCATACGTCAACATGTGGTCCTCCCCACGGCGGGCGGAAGCCTTATTACACGACCGTTCGCCGATTTGCGGGGGAGGAATGTGGTGTCACCGCCAGACACCACACTTGCTAGGTGGTAGTTTAAATCGGCCGCGGTCCATGTAGTACATGTCGGACCCGCGTGTCGCCACTGTGATCGCAGACCTAGCGCCACCACCAAGGCAGGTCTCGTGATACGAGAGTGGACTCGCCCCCAGTTGTACGAGAACCAAGCTACCGCCCAGTTGTACGCGAACCTAGCTATCGCCCAGTTGTATGAAGCCTTTCTCTCTCATTAGCCGAGAGACAGAATAGCCATCAGCTAAGTTAATGGCTACGCACTAGCAAGGAGCCATTTGTATCAGTGCCTATAGCTTACGAGTATTCAAGAGAGATGTATTCCAAGGAATAAAGAAAAGATAAGTAAAAAGCATCTACATACTTTTCTTCTTATTCATTCATGAGTTCTCGTGTTCCAGACTTCACGCCCGTCTGCCTTAGTCTAGCGTGCCTTTCTTTTGGCTACTACCGTGTGGCGTAACAGTCTTGTTACGTCACTACAGGAATTAAATACAAAAGGCTAAATGCCGACTTAAGTACAAGAAGACTGACTCTTCCTACTGTCTATGATTTGAACCATTCCTGTGACACTGGTTATAAATTCCGATGCTTCACATCAGGTTTACTGTATCACTCTGACGTTCTTATTGACGATGAAACTCATAACTTGCATCGGAATTAAATACAAAACGCACAATGCCGAACTAAGTACAAGAAGACTGACTCTTCTTACTGTCTATGTCTTGAACCATTCCTGTGACACTACTTATAGACTCCGATGCTTCACGCCAGGTTTACTGTATCCCTTGGCCCTTTTTATTGACGATGAAACACGGAAATTGAATCGGAATTAAATTCAAAAGGCACAATACCGGCTTAAGTAACAGAAGTCTGACTTTTCTTACTGTCTGTGATTTGAACCATTCCTGTGACACTAGTTATAGATTCCGATGCTTCACTCCAGGTTTACTGTATTCCTTGAACCTTCTTATTCACGATGAAACACAGAAATTGCATCAGAATTAAATAGAAATTACACAATGATGACTTAAGTACAAGAAGACTGACTTATTTTTACTGACTATGCTTTGAACCATTCCTGTGACACTAGTTACAGATTCCGATGCTTCACTTCAGGTTTACTGTATCCCTTGGACCTTCTTATTGACGATGAAACACAGAATTTGCGTCGGAATTAAACAGAAAAGGCACAATGCCGACTTAAGTACAAGAATACTGACTCATCTTACTGTGTATGTTTTGAACCGTCCCTGTGACACTAGTTATAGATTCCGATGCTTCACTCCAGGTTTACTGTATCCCTTGGACCTTCTTATTGACTATGAAACACAGAAATTGCATCGGAATTAAATACAATGAGCACAATGCCGATTTAAGTACAAGAAGACTGACTCTTCTTACTGACTATGTTTTGAAGCATTCCTGTGACACTAGTTATAGACTCCGATGATCACTCCAGGTTAACTGTCTCCCTTGGACCTTCTTATTGACGATGAAACACAGAAATTGCATCGGAATTAAATACAAATGCACAATGCCGACTTAAGTAAAAGAAGTCTGACTCTTCTTACTGACTATGTTTTGTACCATTCCTGTGACACTAGTCATCGATTCCGATACTTCACTTCAGGATTACTGTATCCTTCTGACCTTCTTATTGACGATGAAACACAGATATAGCATCGGTATTAAATACAAAAGGCACAATGTCGACTTAAGTACAGGAAGACTGACTCTTCTTACTGTCTATGTTTTGAACCATCCCTGGGACACTAGTTATAGATTCCGATGCTTCACTCGAGGTTTACTGTATCCCTTGGACCTTCTTATTGACGATGAAACACAGAAATTGCATCGGAATTAAATACAATAGGCAAAATGCCGACTTAAGTACGAGAAGATTGACTCTTCCTACTGTCTATGATTTGAACCATTCCTGTGACACTAGTCATAGATTCCGATGCTTCACTTCAGGTTTACTGTATACCTATGACCTTCTTATTGACGATGAAACACAGAAATTGCATCGAAATTAAATACAAAAGGCACAATACCGACTTAAGTACAAGAAGACTGACTCTTCTTACTGACTATGTTATGAACCATTCCTATGACACTAGTCATAGATTCCGATGCTCCACTTCAGGTTTACTGTATCCCTCTGACCGTCTTATTGACGATCAAACACAGAAATTGCATCGGAATTAAATAGAAAAGGCACAATGCCGACTTAAGTACAAGAAGACTGAATCTTACAAATCTCTATGCTTTGAACCATTCCTGTGACACTAGTTATAGATTCCGATGCTTCACTTCAGGTTTACTGTATCCCTCTGTCCTTCTTATTGACGATGAAACACAGAAATTGCATCGGAATGAAATAGAAAAGGCACAATACCGACTTAAGTACAAGAAGACTGAGTCTTCCCACTGTCTATGTTTTGAACCATTCCTGTGACACTAGTTTTTTATTCCGATGCTTCACTTCAGGTTTACTGTATCCCTTGGACCTTCTTATTGCCGATGAAACACAGGAATTGCATTAGAATTAAATAGAAAAGGCACAATGATGACTTAAGTACAAGAAGACTGACTCTTCTTACTGACTATGTTTTTAACCATTCCTGTGACACTAGTTATAGATTCCGATGTTTCACTTGAGGTTTGCTGTATCCCTCTGACCTTCTTATTGACTACGAAACACAGAAATTGCATCGGAATTAAATAGAAAAGGCACAATGCCGATTTAAGTAAAAGAAGTCTGACTCTTCTTACTGTCTATGATTTGAACCATTCCTGTGGCACTAGTTATAGATTCCGATGCTTCACTCCAGGTTTACTGTATACCTTGGACCTTCTTATTGACGATGAAACACAGAAATTGCATTAGAATTAAATAGAAAAAGCACAATGATGACTTAAGTACAAGAAGACTCACTCTTCTTACTGACTATGATTTGAACCATTCCTGTGACACTAGTTATAGATTCCGATGCTTTACTTCGGGTTTACTGTATCCCTTGGACCTTTTTATTGACGATGAAACACAGAAACTGCATCGGAATTAAATACAATGAGCACAATGCCGATTTAAGTGCAAGAAGACTGACTCTTCTTACTGACTATGTTTTGAACCATTCCTGTGACACTAGTCATAGATTCCGATGATTCACTTCAGGATTACTGTATCCCTATGACGTTCTTGTTGACGATGAAACACAGAAATTGCATTGGAATTAAATACAAAAGGCTAAATGCCGACTGAAGTACAAGAAGACTGACTCTTCCTACTGTCTATGATTTGAACCATTCCTGTGACACTGGTTATAAATTCCGATGCTTCACATCAGGTTTACTGTATCACTCTGACGTTCTTATTGACGATGAAACTCAGAAATTGCATCGGAATTAAATACAAAAGGCACAATGCCGAACTAAGTACAAGAAGACTGACTGTTCTTACTGTCTATGTCTTGAACCATTCCTGTGACACTAGTTATAGACTCCGATGCTTCACGCCAGGTTTACTGTATCCCTTGGCCCTTTTTATTGACGATGAAACACAGAAATTGAATCGGAATTAAATTCAAAAGGCACAATACCGGCTTAAGTAAAAGAAGTCTGACTCTTCTTACTGTCTGTGATTTGAACCATTCCTGTGACACTAGTTATAGATTCCGATGCTTCACTCCAGGTTTACTGTATCCCTTGAACCTTCTTATTGACGATGAAACACAGAATTTGCGTCGGAATTAAACAGAAAAGGCACAATGCCGACTTAAGTACAAGAATACTGACTCATCTTACTGTGTATGTTTTGAACCGTCCCTGTGACACTAGTTATAGATTCCGATGCTTCACTCCAGGTTTACTGTATCCCTTGGACCTTCTTATTGACTATGAAACACAGAAATTGCATCGGAATTAAATACAATGAGCACAATGCCGATTTAAGTACAAGAAGACTGACTCTTCTTACTGACTATGTTTTGAAGCATTCCTGTGACACTAGTTATAGACTCCGATGATCACTCCAGGTTACCTGTCTCCCTTGGACCTTCTTATTGACGATGAAACACAGAAATTGCATCGGAATTAAATACAAATGCACAATGCCGACTTAAGTAAAAGAAGTCTGACTCTTCTTACTGACTATGTTTTGTTCCATTCCTGTGACACTAGTCATCGATTCCGATACTTCACTTCAGGATTACTGTATCCTTCTGACCTTCTTATTGACGATGAAACACAGATATTGCATCGGAATTAAATACAAAAGGCACAATGTCGACTTAAGTACAGGAAGACTGACTCTTCTTACTGTCTATGTTTTGAACCATCCCTGGGACACTAGTTATAGATTCCGATGCTTCACTCGAGGTTTACTGTATCCCTTGGACCTTCTTATTGACGATGAAACACAGAAATTGCATCGGAATTAAAGACAATAGGCAAAATGCCGACTTAAGTACGAGAAGATTGACTCTTCCTACTGTCTATGATTTGAACCATTCCTGTGACACTAGTCATAGATTCCGATGCTTCACTTCAGGTTTACTGTATACCTAAGACCTTCTTATTGACGATGAAACACAGAAATTGCATCGAAATTAAATACAAAAGGCACAATACCGACTTAAGTACAAGAAGACTGACTCTTCTTACTGACTATGTTATGAACCATTCCTATGACACAAGTCATAGATTCCGATGCTCCACTTCAGGTTTACTGTATCCCTCTGACCGTCTTATTGACGATCAAACACAGAAATTGCATCGGAATTAAATAGAAAAGGCACAATGCCGACTTAAGTACAAGAAGACTGAATCTTCCAACTCTCTATGCTTTGAACCATTCCTGTGACACTAGTTATAGATTCCAATGCATCACTTCAGGTTTACTGTATCCCTCTGTCCTTCTTATTGACGATGAAACACAGAAATTGCATCGGAATGAAATAGAAAAGGCACAATACCGACTTAAGTACAAGAAGACTGAGTCTTCCCACTGTCTATGTTTTGAACCATTCCTGTGACACTAGTTTTTTATTCCGATGCTTCACTTCAGGTTTACAGTATCCCTTGGACCTTCTTATTGCCGATGAAACACAGGAATTGCATTAGAATTAAATAGAAAAGGCACAATGATGACTTAAGTACAAGAAGACTGACTCTTCTTACTGACTATGTTTTTAACCATTCCTGTGACACTAGTTATAGATTCCGATGCTTCACTTGAGGTTTGCTGTATCCCTCTGACCTTCTTATTGACTACGAAACACAGAAATTGCATCGGAATTAAATAGAAAAGGCACAATGCCGATTTAAGTAAAAGAAGTCTGACTCTTCTTACTGTCTATGATTTGAACCATTCCTGTGGCACTAGTTATAGATTCCGATGCTTCACTCCAGGTTTACTGTATACCTTGGACCTTCTTATTGACGATGAAACACAGAAATTGCATTAGAATTAAATAGAAAAAGCACAATGATGACTTAAGTACAAGAAGACTCACTCTTCTTACTGACTATGATTTGAACCATTCCTGTGACACTAGTTATAGATTCCGATGCTTTACTTCGGGTTTACTGTATCCCTTGGACCTTTTTATTGACGATGAAACACAGAAATAGCATCGGAATTAAATACAATGAGCACAATGCCGATTTAAGTACAAGAAGACTGACTCTTCTTACTGACTATGTTTTGAACCATTCCTGTGACACTAGTCATAGATTCCGATGATTCACTTCAGGATTACTGTATCCCTCTGACGTTCTTGTTGACGATGAAACACAGAAATTGCATTGGAATTAAATACAAAAGGCTAAATGCTGACTGAAGTACAAGAAGACTGACTCTTCCTACTGTCTATGATTTGAACCATTCTGTGACACTGGTTATAAATTCCGATGCTTCACATCAGGTTTACTGTATCACTCTGACGTTCTTATTGACGATGAAACTCAGAAATTGCATCGGAATTAAATGCAAAAGGCACAATGCCGAACTAAGTACAAGAAGACTGACTCTTCTTACTGTCTATGTCTTGAACCATTCCTGTGACACTAGTTATAGACTCCGATGCTTCACGCCAGGTTTACTGTATCCCTTGGCCCTTTTTATTGACGATGAAACACAGAAATTGAATCGGAATTAAATTCAAAAGGCACAATACCGGCTTAAGTAAAGGAAGTCTGACTCTTCTTACTGTCTGTGATTTGAACCATTCCTGTGACACTAGTTATAGATTCCGATGCTTCACTCCAGGTTTACTGTATCCCTTGAACCTTCTTATTGACGATGAAACACAGAATTTGCGTCGGAATTAAACAGAAAAGGCACAATGCCGACTTAAGTACAGGAATACTGACTCATCTTACTGTGTATGTTTTGAACCGTCCCTGTGACACTAGTTATAGATTCCGATGCTTCACTCCAGGTTTACTGTATCCCTTGGACCTTCTTATTGACTATGAAACACAGAAATTGCATCGGAATTAAATACAATGAGCACAATGCCGATTTAAGTACAAGAAGACTGACTCTTCTTACTGACTATGTTTTGAAGCATTCCTGTGACACTAGTTATAGACTCCGATGATCACTCCAGGTTACCTGTCTCCCTTGGACCTTCTTATTGACGATGAAACACAGAAATTGCATCGGAATTAAATACAAATGCACAATGCCGACTTAAGTAAAAGAAGTCTGACTCTTCTTACTGACTATGTTTTGTTCCATTCCTGTGACACTAGTCATCGATTCCGATACTTCACTTCAGGATTACTGTATCCTTCTGACCTTCTTATTGACGATGAAACACAGATATTGCATCGGAATTAAATACAAAAGGCACAATGTCGACTTAAGTACAGGAAGACTGACTCTTCTTACTGTCTATGTTTTGAACCATCCCTGGGACACTAGTTATAGATTCCGATGCTTCACTCGAGGTTTACTGTATCCCTTGGACCTTCTTATTGACGATGAAACACAGAAATTGCATCGGAATTAAAGACAATAGGCAAAATGCCGACTTAAGTACGAGAAGATTGACTCTTCCTACTGTCTATGATTTGAACCATTCCTGTGACACTAGTCATAGATTCCGATGCTTCACTTCAGGTTTACTGTATACCTAAGACCTTCTTATTGACGATGAAACACAGAAATTGCATCGAAATTAAATACAAAAGGCACAATACCGACTTAAGTACAAGAAGACTGACTCTTCTTACTGACTATGTTATGAACCATTCCTATGACACAAGTCATAGATTCCGATGCTCCACTTCAGGTTTACTGTATCCCTCTGACCGTCTTATTGACGATCAAACACAGAAATTGCATCGGAATTAAATAGAAAAGGCACAATGCCGACTTAAGTACAAGAAGACTGAATCTTCCAACTCTCTATGCTTTGAACCATTCCTGTGACACTAGTTATAGATTCCAATGCTTCACTTCAGGTTTACTGTATCCCTCTGTCCTTCTTATTGACGATGAAACACAGAAATTGCATCGGAATGAAATAGAAAAGGCACAATACCGACTTAAGTACAAGAAGACTGAGTCTTCCCACTGTCTATGTTTTGAACCATTCCTGTGACACTAGTTTTTTAGTCCGATGCTTCACTTCAGGTTTACTGTATCCCTTGGACCTTCTTATTGCCGATGAAACACAGGAATTGCATTAGAATTAAATAGAAAAGGCACAATGATGACTTAAGTACAAGAAGACTGACTCTTCTTACTGACTATGTTTTTAACCATTCCTGTGACACTAGTTATAGATTCCGATGCTTCACTTGAGGTTTGCTGTATCCCTCTGACCTTCTTATTGACTACGAAACACAGAAATTGCATCGGAATTAAATAGAAAAGGCACAATGCCGATTTAAGTAAAAGAAGTCTGACTCTTCTTACTGTCTATGATTTGAACCATTCCTGTGGCACTAGTTATAGATTCCGATGCTTCACTCCAGGTTTACTGTATACCTTGGACCTTCTTATTGACGATGAAACACAGAAATTGCATTAGAATTAAATAGAAAAAGCACAATGATGACTTAAGTACAAGAAGACTCACTCTTCTTACTGACTATGATTTGAACCATTCCTGTGACACTAGTTATAGATTCCGATGCTTTACTTCGGGTTTACTGTATCCCTTGGACCTTTTTATTGACGATGAAACACAGAAATAGCATCGGAATTAAATACAATGAGCACAATGCCGATTTAAGTACAAGAAGACTGACTCTTCTTACTGACTATGTTTTGAACCATTCCTGTGACACTAGTCATAGATTCCGATGATTCACTTCAGGATTACTGTATCCCTCTGACGTTCTTGTTGACGATGAAACACAGAAATTGCATTGGAATTAAATACAAAAGGCTAAATGCTGACTGAAGTACAAGAAGACTGACTCTTCCTACTGTCTATGATTTGAACCATTCCTGTGACACTGGTTATAAATTCCGATGCTTCACATCAGGTTTACTGTATCACTCTGACGTTCTTATTGACGATGAAACTCAGAAATTGCATCGGAATTAAATGCAAAAGGCACAATGCCGAACTAAGTACAAGAAGACTGACTCTTCTTACTGTCTATGTCTTGAACCATTCCTGTGACACTAGTTATAGACTCCGATGCTTCACGCCAGGTTTACTGTATCCCTTGGCCCTTTTTATTGACGATGAAACACAGAAATTGAATCGGAATTAAATTCAAAAGGCACAATACCGGCTTAAGTAAAGGAAGTCTGACTCTTCTTACTGTCTGTGATTTGAACCATTCCTGTGACACTAGTTATAGATTCCGATGCTTCACTCCAGGTTTACTGTATCCCTTGAACCTTCTTATTGACGATGAAACACAGAAATTGCATCAGAATTAAATAGAAATTACACAACGATGACTTAAGTACAAGAAGACTGACTCATTTTTACTGACTATGTTTTGAACCATTCCTGTGACACTAGTTATAGATTCCGATGCTTCACTTCAGGTTTACTGTATCCCTTGGACCTCCTTATTGACGATGAAACACAGAATTTGCGTCGGAATTAAACAGAAAAGGCACAATGCCGACTTAAGTAGAAGAATACTGACTCATCTTACTGTCTATGTTTTGAAACGTCCCTGTGACACTAGTTATAGATTCCGATGCTTCACTCCAGGTTTACTGTATCCCTTGGACCTTCTTATTGACTATGAAACACAGAAATTGCATCGGAATTAAATACAAAAGGCACAATGCCGACTTAAGTACATGAAGACTGATTCTTGTTACTGTCTACGTTTTGAACCATCCCTGTGACACTAGTTATAGATTCCGATGCTTCACTTCGGGATTACTGTATCCCTCCGACCTTCTTAGTGACGATGAAACACAGAAATTTCATCGGAATAAAATACAAAAGGCACAATACCGACTTAAGTACAAGAGGACTGACTCTTCTTACTGACTATGTTTTGAACCATTCCTGTGACACTAGTCATAGATTCCGATGCATAACTTCAGGATTACTGTATCCCTCTGACCTACTTATTGACGATGAAACACAGAAACTGCATCGGAATTAAATACAAAAGACACAATGCCGACTAAAGTACAAGAAGACTGACTCTTCTGACAGTCTATGTATTGAACCATTCCTGTGGCACTAATTATAGATTCCGGTGCTACACTCCAAGTTTACTGTATGCCTTTTACCTTCTTACTGACGATGAAACACAGAAATTGCTACGGAAATGAAAACAAAAATCACAATGCCGACTTAAGTACAAGAAGACTGACTCTTCTTACTGTATATGTTTTGAACCATTCCTGTGACACTAGTTATAGATTCCGATGCTTCACATCAGGTTTATGTATACCTCTGACCTTCCTATTGACGATGAAACACAGAAATTGCATCGGAATTAAATACAATACGCACAATGCCGACTTAAGTACATGTAGACTGACTTTTCCTACTGTCTATGTTTTGAACCATGCCTGTGACACTAGTTATAGATTCCGATGCTGCACTTCAGGTTTACTGTATCCCTCTGACCTTCTTATTGACGATGAAACACAGATATTGCATCGGAATTAAATACAAAAGGCACAAGGCCCACTTAAGTACAAGAAGACTGACTCTTCTTACTGTCTATGTTTTGAACCATTCCTGTTACACTAGTTATAGATTCCGATGCTTCAATTCTGGTCTACTGTATCCCGTGGACCTTCTTATTGACGATGAAACACAGAAATTGCATCGGAATTAAATACAATACGCACAATGCAGACTTAAGTACAAGAAGACTGACACTTCTTACTGGCTATGTTTTGAACTGTTGTTGTGACACTAGTTATAGATTCCGATGCTTCACATCAGATTTACTGTATCCCTCTGACCGTCTTATTGACGATGAAACACAGAAATTGCATCGGAATTAAATACAAAAGCCACAATGCCGACTTAAGTACATGTAGACTGACTTTTCCTACTGTCTATGTTTTGAACCATTCCTGTGACACTAGTCATAGATTCCCGATGCTTCGCTAAAGGATTACTGTATCCCTCTGACCTTCTTATTGACGATGAAACACAGAAATTGCATCGGAATTAAATTCAAAAGGCACAATACCGGCTTAAGTAAAAGAAGTCTGACTCTTCTTTCTGTCTGTGATTTTAACCATTCCTCTGACACTAGTTACAGATTCCGATGCTTCACTGCAGGTTTACTGTATCCCTTGAACGTTCTTATTGACGAGGAATACAGAAATTGCAATTGAATTAAATAGAAAATACACAATGATGACTTAAGTACAAGAAGACTGACTCATTTTTACTGACTATGTTTCGAACCATTCCTGTGACACTAGTTATAGATTCCGATGCTTCACTCCAGTTTTACTGTATCCCTTGGACCTTCTTATTGACTATGAAACACAGAAATTACATCGGAATTAAATACAATGAGCTCAATGCCGATTTAAGTACAAGAAGACTGACACTTCTTACTGACTATGTTTTGAACCATTCCTGTGACACTAGTTATAGACTCCGATGATCACTCCAGGTTAACTGTCTCCCTTGGACCTTCTTATTGACGATGAAACACAGAAAATACATCGGAGTTAAATACAAATGCACAATTCCGACTTAAGTAAAAGAAGTCTGACTCATCTTACTGACTATGCTTTGAACCATTCCTGTAACACTAGTCATAGATTCCGATGCTTCACTTCACGATTACTGTATCCTTCCGACCCTCTTATTGACGATGAAACACAGAAATTGCATCGGAATTAAATACAAAAGGCACAATACCGACTTAAGTACAAGAAGACTGACTCCTCTTACTGACTATGTTATGAACCATTCCTATGACACTAGTCATATATTCCGATGCTCCACTTCAGGTTTACTGTATCCCTCTGACCGTCTTATTGACGATCAAACACAGAAATTGCATCGGAATTAAATAGAAAAGGCACAATGCCGACTTAAGTACAAGAAGACTGAATCTTTCAACTCTCTATGCTTTGAAGCATTCCTGTGACACTAGTTATAGATTCCGATGCTTCACTTCAGGTTAACTGTATCCCTCTGTCCTTCTTATTGACGATGAAACACAGAAATTGCATCGGAATGAAATAGAAAAGGCACGATACCGACTTAAGTACAAGAAGACTGAGTCTTCCCACTGTCTATGTTTTGAACCATTCCTGTGACACTAGTTTTTTATTCCGTTGCTTCACTTCAGGTTCACTGTATCCCTTGGACCTTCTTATTGGGGATGAAACACAGGAATTGCATTAGAATTAAATAGAAAAGGCACAATGATGACTTAAGTACAAGAAGACTGACTCTTCTTACTGACTATGATTTTAACCATTCCTGTGACAATAGTTATAGATTCCGATGCTTCACTTCAGGTTTACTGTATCCCTCTGACCTTCTTATTGACGACGAAACACAGAAATTGCATCGGAATTAAATAGAAAAGGCACAATTCCGATTTAAGTAAAAGAAGTCTGACTCTTCTTACTGTCTATGATTTGAACGATTCCTGTGGCACTAGTTATAGATTCCGATGCTTCACTCCAGGTTTACTGTATACCTTGGACCTTCTTATTGACGATGAAACACAGAAATTGCATTAGAATTAAATAGAAAAGGCACAATGATGACATAAGTGCAAGAAGACTGACTCTTCTTACTGACTATGATTTGAACCATTCCTGTGACACTAGTTATAGATTCCGATGCTTCACTTCAGGTTTACTGTATCCCTTGGACCAACGTATTGACGATGAAACACAGAAATTGCATCGGAATTAAATACAATGAGCACAATGCCGATTTAAGTACAAGAAGACTGACTCTTCTTGCTGACTATGTTTTGAACCACTCCTGTGACACTAGTCATAGATTCCGATGATTCACTTCAGGATTACTGTATCCCTCTGACCTTCTTGTTGACGATGAAACACAGAAATTGCATTGGAATTAAATACAAAAGGCTAAATGCCGACTTAAGTACAAGAAGACTGACTCTTCCTACTGACTATGATTTGAACCATTCCTGTGACACTGGTTATAAATTCCGATGCTTCACATCAGGTTTACTGTATTACTCTGACGTTCTTACTGACGATGAAACTCAGAAATTGCATCGGAATTAAATACAAAACGCACAATGCCGAACTAAGTACAAGAAGACTGACTCTTCTTACTGTCTATGTCTTGAACCATTCCTGTGACACTAGTTATAGACTCCGATGCTTCACGCCAGGTTTACTGTATCCCTTGGCCCTTTTTATTGACGATGAAACACAGAAATTGAATCGGAATTAAATTCAAAAGGCACAATACCGGCTTAAGTAAAAGAAGTCTGACTCTTCTTACTGTCTGTGATTTGAACCGTCCCTGTGACACTAGTTATAGATTCCGATGCTTCACTCCAGGTTTACTGTATCCCTTGAACCTTCTTATTCACTATGAAACACAGAAATTGCATCAGAATTAAATAGATATTACACAATGATGACTTAAGTACAAGAAGACAGACTCATTTTTACTGACTATGTTTTGAACCATTCCTGTGACACTAGTTATAGATTCCGATGCTTCACTTCAGGTTTACTGTATCCCTTGGACCTTCTTATTGACGATGAAACACAGAATTTGCGTTGGAATTAAACAGAAGAGGCACAATGCCGACTTAAGTACAAGAATACTGACTCATCTTACTGTCTATGTTTTGAACCGTCCCTGTGACACTAGTTATAGATTCCGATGCTTCACTCCAGGTTTACTGTATCCCTTGGACCTTCTTATTGACTATGAAATACAGAAATTGCATCGGAATTAAATACAATGAGCACAATGCCGATTTAAGTACAAGAAGACTGACTCTTCTTACTGACTATGTTTTGTAGCATTCCTGTGACACTAGTTACAGACTCCGATGATCACTCCAGGTTAACTGTCTCCCTTGGACCTTCTTATTGACGATGCAACACAGAAATAGCCTCGGAATGAAATACAAATGCACAATGCCGACTTAAGTAAAAGAAGTCTGACTCTTCTTACTGACTATGTTTTGTACCATTCCTGTGACACTAGTCATAGATTCCGATGCTTCACTTCAGGATTACTGTATCCCTCTGACCTCCTTATTGACAATGAAACACAGAAATTGCATCGGAATTAAATACAAAAGGCACAATGCCGACTTAAGTACATGAAGACTGATTCTTGTTACTGTCTATGCTTTGAACCATCCCTGTGACACTAGTTATAGATTCCGATGCTTCACTTCAGGATTACTGTATCCCTCCGACCTTCTTATTGACGATGAAACACAGAAATTTCATCGCAATAAAATACAAAAGGCACAATACCGACTTAAGTACAAGAGGACTGACTCTTCTTACTGACTATGTTTTGAACCATTCCTGTGACACTAGTCATAGATTCCGATGCTTAACTTCAGGATTACTGTATCCCTCTGACCTTCTTATTGACGATGAAACACAGAAATTGCATCGGAATTAAATACAAAAGGCACAATGCCGGCTAATGTACAAGAAGACTGACTCTTCCGACAGACTATGTTTAGAACCATTCCTGTGGCACTAGTTATAGATTCCGGTGCTTCACTCCAGGTTTACTGTATCCCTTGGACCTTCTTATTGACGATGAAACACAGAGATTGCATCAGAATTAAATAGAAAAGGCACAATGATGACTTAAGTACAAGAAGACTGACTCTTCTTACTGTATATGTTTTGAATCATTCCTGCGACTCCAGTTATAGATTCCGATGCTTCACTTCAGGTTTACTGTATCCCTCTGACCTTCGTATTGACGATGAAACACAGAAATTGCATCGGAATTAAATACAAAAAGCACAATGCCGAATTAAGTACAAGAAGGCTGACTCTTCCGACTGTCCATGTTTGGAACCATTCCTGTGCCACTAGTTATAGATTCCGATGCTTCACTTCAGGATTACTGTATCCCTCTGACCTTCTTATTGACGATGAAACACAGAAACTGCATCGGAATTAAATACAAAAGACACAATGCCGACTAAAGTACAAGAAGACTGACTCTTCTTACTGTCTATGTTTTGAACCATTCCTGTGACACTAGTTATTGATTCCGATGCTTCACATCAGGTTTATGTATCCCTCTGACCTTCCTATTGACGATGAAACACAGAAATTGCATCGGAATTAGATACAAAAGGCACAATGCCGACATAAGTACATGTAGACCGACTTTTCCTACTGTCTATGATTTTAACCATTCCTGTGACACTAGTTATGGAGTCCGATCGTTCATTTCAGGTTTACTGTATCCCTTGGACCTTCTTATTGACGATGAAACACAGATATTGCATCGGAATTAAATACAAAAGGCACAATGTCGAATGAAAGTACAAGAAGGCTGACTCTTCCAACTGTCTATGCTTTGAACCATTCCTGTGCCACTAGTTATAGGTTCCGATGCTTCACTTCAGGTTTACTGTATCCCTCTGACCGTCTTATTGACAATGAAACACAGAAATTGCATCGGAATTAAACAGAAAAGGCACAATGCCGACTCAAGTACTAGAAGACTGACTCTTCCTACTCTCTATGTTATGAACCATTCCTGTGACACTAGTTATAGATTCCGATGCTTCACTCCAGGTTTACTGTATCCCTTGGACCTTCTTATTGACGATGAAACACAGAAATTGCATCGGAATTAAATACAAAAGGCACAATGCCGACTAATGTACAAGAAGACTGACTCTTCCGACAGACTATGTTTAGAACCATTCCTGTGACACTAGTTATAGATTCAGGTGCTTCACTCGAGGTTTACTGTATCCCTTGGACCTTCTTATTGACGATGAAACACAGAAATTGCATCAGAATTAAATAGAAAAGGCACAATGATGACTTAAGTACAAGAAGACTGACTCTTCTTACTGTATACGTTTTGAACCAATCCTGTGACTCTAGTTATAGATTCCGATGCTTCACTTCAGGTTTACTGTATCCCTCTGACCTTCGTATTGACGATGAAACACAGCAATTGGATCGGAATTAAATACAAAAGGCACAATGCAGACTTAAGTACAAGAAGACTGACACTTCTTACTGACTATGTTTTGAACTGTTGTTGTGACACTAGTTATAGATTCCGATGCTTCACATCAGATTTACTGTATCCCTCTGACCGTCTTATTGACGATGAAACACAGAAATTGCATCGGAATTAAATACAAAAGCCACAATGCCGACTTAAGTACATGTAGACCGACTTTTCCTACTGTCTATGTTTTGAACCATTCCTGTGACACTAGTTATAGATTCCGATGGTTCATTTCAGGTTTACTGTATCCCTTGGACCTTCTTATTGTCGATGAAACACAGAAATTGCATCGGAATGAGATAGAAAAGGCACAATACCGACTTAACTACAAGAAGACTTACTCTTCTTTCCGACTATGCTTTGAACCATTCCTGTGACACTAGTTATAGATTCCGATGCTTCACTCCAGGTTTACTGTATCCCTTGGACCTTCTTATTGACGATGAAACACAGAAATTGCATCGGAATTAAATACAAAAGGCTCAATGCTGAATTAAGTACAAGAAGTCTGACTCTTCTTACTGTCATTGTTTGAACCAATCCTGTGGCATTAGTTGTAGAGTCTGATGCTTCACTCCAGGTTTACTGTATCCCTTGGACCTTCTTATTGACGATGAAACACAGAAATTGCATTGGAATTAAAGACAAAAGGCACAATGCCGACTTCAGTAAAAGGAGTCTGACTCTTCTTACTGTCTGTGATTTGAACCATTCCTGTGACACTAGTTATAGTTTCCGATGCTTCACTTCACGTTTACTGTATCCCTTGGGCCTTCTTATTGACGATGTAACACAGAAATTGCATCGGAATTAAATAGAAAAGGCACAATGCCGACTTATGTACAAGAATACTGACCCATCTTACTGTCTATATTTTTAACCGTCCCTGTGACACTAGTTATAGATTCCGATGCTTCACTCCAGGTTTACTGTATCCGTTGGACCTTCTTTTTGACGATGAAACACAGAAATAGCATCGGAATTAAATACAAAAGGCACAATGACGACTAAAGTACAAGAAGACTGATTATTCTTACTGTCTATGTTTGAACCATCCCTGTGACACTAGTTATAGATTCCGATGCTTCACTCCATATTTACTGTATCCCTATGACCTTCTTATTGACGATGAAACACAGAAATTGCATCGGAATTAAATACCAAAGGCACAATACCGACTTAAGTACAAGAGGACTGACTCTTCTTACTGACTATGTTTTGAACCATTCCTGTGACACTAGTCATAGATTCCGATGCTTATCTTCAGGATTACTGTATCCCTCTGACCTTCTTATTGACGATGAAACACAGAAACTGCATCGGAATTAAATACAAAAGGCACAATGCCGACTTAAGAACATGTAGACTGACTTTTCCTACTGTCTATGATTTGAACCATTCCTGTGACACTTGTTATGGATTCCGATCGTTCATTTCAGGTTTACTGTATCCCTTGGACCATTTTATTGACGATGAAAAACAGATATTGCATCTGAATTAAATACAAAAGGCACAACGCCGAATTAAGTACAAGAAGGCTGACTCTTCCAACTGTCTATGTTTTGAACCATTCCTGTGCCACTAGTTATAGATTCCGATGCTTCACTTCAGGTTTACTGTATACCTCTGACAGTCTTATTGACAATGAAACACAGAAATTGCATCGGAATTAAATAGAAAAGCACAATGCCGACTTAAGTACTAGAAGACTGACTCTTCCTACTGTCTATGTTTTGAACCATTCCTGTGACACTAGTTATAGATTCCGATGCTTCACTCCAGGTTTACTGTATCCCTTGGACCTTCTTATTGACGATGAAACACAGAAATTGCATCGGAATTAAATACAAAAGGCACAATGCCAACTAATGTACAAGAAGACTGACTCTTCCGACAGTCTATGTTTAGAACCATTCCTGTGACACTAGTTATAGATTCCGGTGCTTCACTCCAGGTTTACTGTATCCCTTGGACCTTCATATTGACGATGAAACACAGAAATTGCATCAGAATTAAATAGAAAAGGCACAAAGATGACTTAAGTACAAGAAGACTGACTCTTCTTACAGTCTATGTTTGAACCATTCCTGTGACTCTAGTTATAGATTCCGATGCTTCACTTCAGGTTTACTGTATCCCTCTGACCTTCTTATTGACGATGAAGCACAGAAATTGCATCGGAATTAAATACAAAAGGCACAATGCCGACTTAGGTACAAGAAGACTGACTCTTCTTACTGTCTATGTTTTGAACCATTCCATGAGACGAGTTATAGATTCCGATGCTACAATTCAGGTCTACTGTATCTCTTGGACCTTCTTATTGACGATGAATCACAGAAATTGCATCGGAATTATATACATTAGGCACAAAGCAGACTTAAGTACAAGAACACTGACTCTTCTTACTAACTATGTTTTGAACTATTCCTGTGACACTAGTTATAGATTCCGATGCTTCACATCAGATTTACTGTATCCCTCTGACCATCTTATTGACGATGAAACTCAGAAATTGTATCGGAATTAAATACAAAAGGCACAATGCCGACTTAAGTACATGTAGACTGACTTTTCCTACTGTCTATGTTTTGAACCATGCCTGTGACACGAGTTATAGATTTCGATGCTTCACTTCAGGTTTACTGCATCCCCCTGACTTTCTTATTGACGATGAAACACAGAAATTGCATTGGAATTAAATACAAAAGGCACAATGCCGACTTAAGTACATGTAGACTGACTTTTCCTACTGTCTATGTTTTGAACCATTCCTGTGACACTAGTTATAGATTCCGATGGTTCATTTCAGGTTTACTGTATCCCTTGGACCTTCTTATTGACGATGAAACACAGAAATTGCATCGGAATGAAATAGAAAAGGCACAATGCCGACTTAACTACAAGAAGACTGACTCTTCTTACCGACTATGCTTTGAACCATTCCTGTGACACTAGTTATAGATTCCGATGCTTAACTTCAGGATTACTGTATCACTTGGATCTTCTTATTGACGATGAAACACAGAAATTGCATCGGAATTAAATACAAAAGGCTCAATGCTGAATTAAGTACAAGAAGTCTGACTCTTCTTACTGTCAATGTTTTGAACCAATCCTGTGGCATTAGTTGTAGAGTCTGATGCTTCACTCCAGGTTTACTGTATCCCTTGGACCTTCTTATTGACGATGAAACACAGAAATTGCATCGGAATTAAAGACAAAAGGCACAATGCCGACTTCAGTAAAAGGAGTCTGACTCTTCTTACTGTCTGTGATTTGAACCATTCCTGTGACACTAGTTATAGTTTCCGATGCTTCACTTCCCGTTTACTGTATCCCTTGGGCCTTCTTATTGACGATGTAACACAGAAATTGCATCGGAATTAAATAGAAAAGGCACAATGCCGACTTATGTACAAGAATACTGACCCATCTTACTGTCTATGTTTTTAACCGTCCCTGTGACACTAGTTATAGATTCCGATACTTCACTCCAGGTTTACTGTATCCGTTGGACCTTCTTATTGACGATGAAACACAGAAATTGCATCGGAATTAAATACAAAAGGCACAATGCCGACTTAAGTACATGTAGACTGACTTTTCCTACTGTCTATGATTTGAACCTTTCCTGTGACACTTGTTATGGATTCCGATCGTTCATTTCAGGTTTACTGTATCCCTTGGACCATTTTATTGACGATGAAAAACAGATATTGCATCTGAATTAAATACAAAAGGCACAACGCCGAATTAAGTACAAGAAGGCTGACTCTTCCAACTGTCTATGTTTTGAACCATTCCTGTGCCACTAGTTATAGATTCCGATGCTTCACTTCAGGTTTACTGTATACCTCTGACAGTCTTATTGACAATGAAACACAGAAATTGCATCGGAATGAAATAGAAAAGGCACAATGCCGACTTAACTACAAGAAGACTGACTCTTCTTACCGACTATGCTTTGAACCATTCCTGTGACACTAGTCATAGATTCCGATGCATAACTTCAGAATTACTGTATCCCTCTGACCTTCTTATTGACGATGAAACACAGAAACTGCATCGGAATTAAATACAAAAGGCACAATGCCGACTAAAGTACAGGAAGACTGACTCTTCTGACAGTCTATGTTTTGAACCATTCCTGTGGCACTAGGTATAGTTTCCAGTGCAACACTCCAGGTTTACTGTATCCCTTGGACCCTCTTACTGACGATGAAACACAGAAATTGCATCGGAAATAAATACAAAAAGCACAATGCCGACTTAAGTACAAGAAGACTGACTCTTCTTACTGTCTATGTTTTGAACCATTCCTGTGACACTAGTTATAGATTCCGATGCTTCACATCAGGTTTATGTATCCCTCTGACCTTCCTATTGACGATGAAACACAGAAATTGCATCGGAATTAAATAAAAAAGGCACAAAGCCGACTTAAGTACATGTAGACCGACTTTTCCTACTGTCTATGATTTGAACCATTCCTGTGCCACTTGTTATGGATTCCGATCGTTCATTTCAGGTTTACTGTATCCCTTGGACCTTCTTATTGACGATGAAACACAGATATTGCATCGGAATTAAATACAAAAGGCACAATGCCGAATTAAGTACAAGAAGGCTGACTATTCCAACTGTCAATGTTTTGAACCATTCCTGTGCCACTAGTTATAGATTCCGATGCTTCACTTCAGGTTTGCTGTATACCTCTGACCGTCTTATTGACAATGAAACACAGAAATTGCATCGGAATTAAATAGAAAAGGCACAATGCCGACTTAAGTACTAGAAGACTGACTCTTCCTACTGTCTATGTTTTGAACCATTCCTGTGACACGAGTTATAGTTTCCGATGCTTCACTCCAGGTTTACTGTATCCCTTGGACGTTCTTATTGACGATGAAGCACAGAAATTGCATCGGAATTAAATACAAAACGCACAATGCCGACTAATGTACAAGAAGACTGACTCTTCCGACATTCTATGTTTAGAACCATTCCTGTGACACTAGTTATAGATTCCGGTGCTTCACTCCAGGTTTACTGTATCCCTCTGACCTTCTTATTGACGATGAAACACAGAAATTGCATCGGAATTAAATACAAAAGCACAATGCCGACTTAAGTACAAGCAGACTGATTCTTCTTACTGTCTATGTTTTGAACCATCCCTGTGACACTAGTTATAGATTCCGATGCTTCACTGCAGGTTTACTGTATCCCTATGACCTTCTTATTGACGATGAAACACAGAAATTGCATTGGAATTAAATACAATAGGCACAATGCCGACTTAAGTACAAGAAGATTGACTCTTCTTACTGTCTGTTTTAAACCATTCCTGTGACACTAGTCATAGATTCCGATGTTTCACTTCAGGTTTACTGTATCCCTTGGACCCTCTTATTGACGATGAAACACAGAAATTGCATCGGAATTGAATACAAAAGGCACAATACCGACTTAAGTACAAGAGGACTGACTCTTCTTACAGTCTATGTTTTGAACCATTCCTGTGGCACTAGGTATGGATTCCAGTGCTACACTCCAGGATTACTGTATCCCTTGGACCTTCTTACTGACGATGAAACACAGAAATTGCATCGGAAAGAAATACAAAAGGCACAATGCCGACTTAAGTACAAGAAGACTGACTCTTCTTACCGTCTATGTTTTGACCCAATCCTGTGACACTTGTTATAGATTCCGATGCTTCACATCAGGTTTATGTATCCCTCTGACCTTCCTATTGACGATGAAACACAGAAATTGCATCGGAATTAAATAAAAAAGGCACAAAGCCGACTTAGGTACATGTAGACCGACTTTTCCCACTGTCTATGATTTGAACCATTCCTGTGCCACTTGTTATGGATTCCGATCGTTCATTTCAGCTTTACTGTATCCCTTGGACTTTCTTATTGACGATGAAACACAGATATTGCATCGGAATGAAATACAAAAGGCACAATGCCGAATTAAGTACAAGAAGGCTGACTCTTCCAACTGTCTATGTTTTGAACCATTCCTGTGCCACTAGTTATAGATTCCGATGCTTCACTTCAGGTTTGTTGTATACCTCTGACCGTCTTATTCACAAAGAAACACAGAAATTGCATCGTAATTAAATAGGAAAGGCACAGTGCCGACTTAAGTACTAGAAGACTGACTCTTCCTACTGTCTATGTTTTGAACCATTCCTGTGACACGAGTTATAGATTCCGATGCTTCACTCCAGGTTTACTGTATCCCTTGGACCTTCTTATTGACGATGAAGCACAGAAATTGCTTCGGAATTAAATACAAAAGGCACAATGCCGACTAATGTACAAGAAGACTGACTCTTCCGACAGTCTATTTTTAGAACCATTCCTGTGACACTAGTTATAGATTCCGGTGCTTTACTCCAGGTTTACTGTATCCCTCTGACCTTCTTATAGACGATGAAACACAGAAATTGCATCGGAATTAAATACAAAAGGCACAATGCCGACTTAAGTACAAGAAGACTGACTCTTCTTACTGTCTATGTTGTGAACCATTCCTGTGACACTAGTTAGAGATTCCGATGCTACAATTCAGGTCTACTGTATCCCTTGGACCTACTTATTGACGATGAAACACAGAAATTGCATCGGAATTAAATGCAATAGGCACAAAGCAGACTTAAGTACAAGAAGACTGATTCTTCTTACTGACTATGTTTTGAACTATTCCTGTGACACTAGTTATAGATTCCGATGCTTCACATCAGAATTACTGTATCCCTCTGACCATCTTATTGACGATGAAACTCAGAAATTGTATCGGAATTAATTACAAAAGGCACAATGCCGACTTAAGTACATGTAGACTGACTTTTCCTACTGTCTGTGTTTTGAACCATGCCTGTGTCACTACTTATAGATTCCGATGCTTCACTTCAGATTTACTGTATCCCTCTGACTTTCATTTTGACGATGAAACACAGAAATTTCATCGCAATTAAATACAAAAGGCACAATGCTTACTTAAGTACAAGAAGACTGACTCTTCTTACTGTCTATGTTTTGAACCATTCCTGTGACCTTAGTTATAGATTCCGATGCTTAACTTCAGGATTACTGTATCCCTTGGACCGTCTTATTGACGATGAACACAGAAATTGCATCGAAATTAAATACAAAAGGCTCAATGCCGAATTAAGTACATGAAGTCGACTCTTCTTACTGTCAGTGTTTTGAACCATTCCTGTGACACTAGTTGTAGACTCTGATGCTTCACTCCAGGTTTACTGTATCCCTTGGACCTTCTTATTGACGATGAAACACAGAAATTGCATCGGAATTAAACAGAAAAGGCACAATGCCGACTTAAGCACATGTAGACTGACTTTTCCTACTGTCTATGTTTTGAACCATTCCTGTGACACTAGTTATAGATTCCGATGGTTCATTTCAGGCTTACTGTATCCCTTGGACCTTCTTATTGACGATGAAACACAGAAATTGCATCGGAATTAAATAGAGAAGGCACAATGCCGACTTAACTACAAGAAGACTGACTCTTCTTACTGACTATGTTTTGAACCATTTCTGTGACACTAGTTATAGATTCCGATGCTTAACTTCAGGATTACTGTATCCCTTGGACCTTGTTATTGACGATGAAACACAGAAATTGCATCGGAATTAAATACAAAAGGCTCAATGCCGTATTAAGTACAAGAAGTCTGCCTCTTCTTACTGTCAATGTTTTGAACCATTCCTGTGACACCAGTTGTAGACTCTGATGTTTCACTCCAGGTTTACTGTATCCCTTGGACTTTCTTATTGACGATGAAACACAGAAATTGCATCGGAATTAAATACAAAAGGCACCAAGCCGACTTCAGTAAAAGGAGTTTGACTCTTCTCACTGTCTGTGTTTTGAACCATTCCTGTGACACTAGTTATAGTTTCCTATGTTTCACTTCCTGTTTACTGTATCCCTTGGACCTTCTTATTGACGATGTAACACAGAAATTGCATCGGAATTAAAGAGAAAAGGCACAATGCCGACTTATGTACAAGAATACTGACTCATCTTACTGTCTATGTTTTGAACCGTCCCTGTGACACTAGTTATAGATTCCGATGCTTCACTCCAGGTTTACTATATCCGTAAGACCTTCTTATTGACGATGAAGCACAGAAATTCCATCGGAATTAAATACAAAAAGCACAATGCCGACTTAAGTACAAGAAGACTGACTCTTCTTACGGACTATGTTTTTAAGCATTCCAGTGACACTAGTTATAGATTCCGATGCTTCACTCCAGGTTTACTGTAGCCCTTGGACCTTCTTATTGACGATGAAACACAGAAATTTCATCGGAATTAAATTCAATAGGCACAATGCCGACTTAGGTACAAGAAGTCTGACTCTTCCTACTGTCTATGTTTTTCACCATTCCTGTGACACTAGTTATAGATTCCGATGCTTCACTCCAGGTTTACTGTATCCCTTGGACCTACTTATTGACGATGAAACACAGAAATTCCATCGGAATTAAATACAAAAAGCACAGTGCCTACTTAAGCACAAGAATACTGACTCTTCTTACTGACTATGCTTTGAACCATTCGTGTGACACTAGTAATAGATGCCGATGCTTCACTTCAGGTTTACTGTATCCCTCTGACCTCCTTATTGACGATGAAACACAGAAATTGCTACAGAATTAAATAGAAAATGCACAATGATGACTTATGTACAAGAAGATTGACTTATTTTTACTGATTATGTTTTGAACCATTCCTGTGACACTAGTTATAGATTCCGATGCGTCACTCCAGGTATACTGTATCCCTTGGACCATCTTATTGACGATGAACATAGAAATTGCATCGGAATTAAATACAAAAGGCACAATACCGACTTAAGTACAAGATGACTGTCACTTCCTACTGACTATGTTTTGAATCATTCCTGTGGCACTAGTCATAAATTCCGATGCTTCACTTCAGGATTACTGTATCCCTCTGACCTTTTTATTGACGATGAAACACAGAAATTGCATCGGAATTAAATACACAAGGCACAATGCCGACCTAAGTACAAGAAGACTGACTCTTCTTACTGACTATGTTTTGAACCATCCCTGTGACACTAGTTATAGATTCCGATGCGTCACTCCAGGTATACTGTATCCCTATGACCTCCTTATTGACGATGAAACTCAGAAATTGCATCGGAATTACAACAATAGGCCCAATGCCGACTTAAGTACAAGAAGGCTGACTCTTCTTACTGTCTATGTTTTGAACCATTCCTGTGACACTAGTCATAGACTCCGATGCTTCACTTCAGGTTTACTGAATCCCTTGGACCTTCTTATTGACGATGAAACACAGAAATTGCATCGGAATTGAATACAAAGGGCACAATACCGACATAAGTACAAGAAGACTGACTCTTCTTACTGATTATGTTTTGAACCATCCTGTGACACTAGTCATAGATTCCGATGCTTGACTTCTGGATTACTGTATCACTCTGACCTTCTTATTGACGATGAAACACAGAAACTGTATCGGAATTAAATACAAAAGGCACAATGCCGACTAAAGTACAAGAAGACTGTCTCTTCTGACAGTCTATGTTTTAAACCAATCCTGTGACACTAGTTATAGATTCCGGTGCTTCACTCCACGTATACTGTATCCCTTGGACCATCTTACTGACGATGAAACACAGAAATTGCATCGGAAATAAATACAAAAGGCACAATGCCGACTTAAGTACAAGAAGACTGACTCTTCTTGCTCTCTATGTTTTGAACCATTCCTGTGACACTAGTTATAGATTCCGATGCATCACATCAGGTTTATGTAACCCTCTGACCTTCTTATTGACGATGAAATACAGAAATTGCATCGGAATTAACTACAAAAGGCACAATGCGACTGAAGTACATGTAGAGTGACTTTTCCTACTGTCTATGCTTTGAACCATTCCTGTGACACTAGTGATGGATTCCGATCGTTCAATTCAGGTTTACTGTATCCTTTGGACCTTCTTATTGACGATGAAACACAGATATTGCATCGGGATTATATAGAAAAGGCACAATGCCGACTTAAGTACAAGAAGGCTGACTCTTCCAACTGTCTATGTTTTGAACCATTCCTGTGCCACTAGTTATAGATTCCGATGCTTCACTTCACGTTTACTGTATCCCTATGACCATCTTATTGACGATGAAACACAGAAATTGCATCGGAATTAAATAGATAAGGCACAATGCCGACATAAGTACTGGAAGACTTTCTCTTCCTACTGTCTTAGTTTTGAACCATTCCTGTGACACTAGTTATAGATTCCGATGCTTCACTCCAGGTTTACTGTATCCCTTGGACCTTCTTATTGACGATGAAACAAAGAAATTGCATCGGAATTAAATACAAAAGGCACAATGCCGACTAATGTACAAGAAGACTGACTCTTCCGACAGTCTATGTTTTGAACCATTCCTGTGATACTAGTTATAGATTCCGGTGCTTCACCCCAGGTTTACTGTATCCCTTGGACCTTCTTATTGACTATGAAACACAGAAATTGCATCGGAATTAAAAATAAAAAGCACAATGCGGCCTTAAGTACAAGAAAAATGACTCTTCTTACTGTCTATGTTTGAACCATTAATGTGACTCTAGTTATAGATTCCGATGCTTCACTTCAGGTTTACTGTATCTCTATGACCTTCTTATTGACGATGAAACACGAATATTGCATCGGAATGAAGTACAAAAGGCACAATACCAACTTAAGTACAAGAAGACTGACTCTTCTTACTGTCTATGTTTTGAACCATTCCTGTGACGCTAGTTATAGATTCCGATGCTTCCCTCCAGGTCTACTGTACCCCTTTGACCTTCTAATTGACGGTGAAACACAGAAATTTCATCGGAATTAAATACAATATTCACAATGCCGACTTAAGTACAAGAAGACTGACTCTCCTAACTGACTATGTTTTGAACTGTTCCTGTGACACTAGTTATAGATTCTGATGCTTCAAATCAGATTTACTGTATCCCTCTGACCATCTTATTGACGATGAAACACAGAAATAGCATCGGAATTAAATACAAAAGACACAATGCCAAATTAAGTACAAGAAGACTGACTCTTCTTACTGTCTATGTATTTGAGCCATTCCTGTGACACTAGTTAAGGATTCCGATCGTTCATTTAAGGTTTACTGTACCCCTTGAACCTTCTTATTGACGATGAAACTCAGAAATTGCATCGGAATTAAATACAAAAGGCACAATGAAGACTTAAGTACAAGAAGACTGACTCTTCCAACTGTCTATGTTTTGAACCTTTCTTGTGCCACTAGTTATAGATTCCGATGCTTCACTTCAGGTTTACTGTAACCCTCTGACCGTCTTATTGACGATGAATCTCAGAAATTGCATCGGAATTAAATAGAAAAGGCACATTGCCGACTTAAGTACTAGAAGACTGACTCTTCCTACTATCTATGTTTTGAACCATTCCTGTGACACTAGTTATAGACTCCGATGCTTCACTCCAGGTTTACTGTATCGCTTGGACCTTCTTATTGACGATGAAACACAGAAATTGCATCAGAATTGAATACAAAAGGCTCAATGCCGAATTAAGTACAAAAAGACTGACTCTTCTTACTGTCTATGTTTTGAACCATTCCTGTTACACTAGTTATGGATTCCGATCGTTCATTTCAGGTTTACTGTATCCCTTGGACCTTCTTATTGACGATGAAACACAGATATTGCATCGGAATTAAATACAAAAGGCTCAATGCCGAATTAAGTACAAGAAGTCTGACTCTTCTTACTGTCAGTGTTTTAAACCATTCCTGTGACACTAGTTGCAGACTCTGATGCTTCACTCCAGGTTTACTGTATCCCTTGGACCTTCTTATTGACGATGAAACACAGAAATTGCAACGGAATTAAATACAAAAGTCACAATGCCGACTTAAGTACATGTAGTCTGACTTTTCCTACTGTCTATGTTTTGAACCATTCCTGTGACACTACTTATAGATTCCGATGGTTCATTTCAGGCTTACTGTATCCCTCGGACCTTCTTATTGAGGATGAAACACAGAAATTGCATCGAAAATAAATAGAAAAGGCACAATGCCGACTTAACTACAAGTAGACTGACTCTTCTTACTGACTATGTTTTGAACCATTCCTGTGACACTAGTTATAGATTCCGATGCTTAACTTCAGGATTACTGTATCCCTTGGACCTTCTTATTGACGATGAAACACAGAAATTGCAACGGGATTATATAGAAAAGGCACAATGCCGACTTAAGTACAAGAAGACTGACTCTTCTTACTCTCTATGTTTTGAACCATTCCTGTGACACTAGTTATAGATTCCGATGCATCACATCAGGTTTATGTAACCCTCTGACCTTCTTATTGACGATGAAATACAGAAATTGCATCGGAATTAACTACAAAAGGCACAATGCGACTGAAGTACATGTAGAGTGACTTTTCCTACTGTCTATGTTTTGAACCATTCCTGTGACACTAGTGATGGATTCCGATCGTTCAATTCAGGTTTACTGTATCCTTTGGACCTTCTTATTGACGATGAAACACAGATATTGCATCGGGATTATATAGAAAAGGCACAATGCCGACTTGAGTACAAGAAGGCTGACTCTTCCAACTGTCTATGTTTTGAACCATTCCTGTGCCACTAGTTATAGATTCCGATGCTTCACTTCACGTTTACTGTATCCCTCTGACCATCTTATTGACGATGAAAGACAGAAATTGCATCGGAATTAAATAGATAAGGCACAATGCCGACTTAAGTACTAGAAGACTTTCTCTTCCTACTGTCTTAGTTTTGAACCATTCCTGTGACACTAGTTATAGATTCCGATGCTTCACTCCAGGTTTACTGTATCCCTTGGACCTTCTTATTGACGATGAAACAAAGAAATTGCATCGGAATTAAATACAAAAGGCACAATGCCGACTAATGTACAAGAAGACTGACTCTTCCGACAGTCTATGTTTTGAACCATTCCTGTGATACTAGTTATAGATTCCGGTGCTTCACTCCAGGTTTACTGTATCCCTTGGACCTTCTTATTGACTATGAAACACAGAAATTGCATCGGAATTAAAAATAAAAGGCACAATGCGGCCTTAAGTACAAGAAAAATGACTCTTCTTACTGTCTATGTTTGAACCATTCCTGTGACTCTAGTTATAGATTCCGATGCTTCACTTCAGGTTTACTGTATCTCTATGACCTTCTTATTGACGATGAAACACGAAAATTGCATCGGAATGAAGTACAAAAGGCACAATACCGACTTAAGTACAAGAAGACTGACTCTTCTTACTAGCTATGTTTTGAACCATTCCTGTGACACTAGTTATAGATTCCGATGCTTCACTCCAGGTCTACTGTACCCCTTTGACCTTCTTATTGACGATGAAACACAGAAATTTCATCGGAATTAAATACAATATTCACAATGCCGACTTAAGTACAAGAAGACTGACTCTCCTAACTGACTATGTTTTGAACTATTCCTGTGACACTAGTTATAGATTCTGATGCTTCAAATCAGATTTACTGTATCCCTCTGACCATCTTATTGACGATGAAACACAGAAATTGCATCGGAATTAAATACAAAGGGCACAATACCGACATAAGTACAAGAGGACTGACTCTTCTTACTGATTATGTTTTGAACCATTCCTGTGACACTAGTCATAGATTCCGATGCTTGACTTCAGGATTACTGTATCACTCTGACCTTCTTATTGACGATGAAACACAGAAACTGCATCGGAATTAAATACAAAAGGCACAATGACGACTAAAGTACAAGAAGACTGACTCTTCTGACAGTCTATGTTTTAACCAATCCTGTGACACTAGTTATAGATTCCGGTGCTTCACTCCACGTATACTGTATCCCTTGGACCATCTTATTGACGATGAAACACAGAAATTGCATCGGAAATAAATACAAAAGGCACAATGCCGACTTAAGTACAAGAAGACTGACTCTTCGTACTGTCTATGTTTTGAACCATTCCTGTGACACTAGTTATAGACTCCGATAATCACTCCAGGTTTACTATATTACTTGGACCTTCTTATTGACGTTGAAACACAGAAATTGCATCGGAATTAAGTACAAAAGGCAGAATGCCGACTTAAGTAAAAGAAGTCTGACTCTTCTTACTGTCTATGTTTTGAACCATTCCTGTGTCACTGGTTATAGATTCCGATGCTTCTCTCCAGGTTAACTGTATCCCTTGGACCTTCTTATTGACGATGACTTCCAGAAATTGCATCAGAATTAAATAGGAAAGGCACAATGTTGACTTAAGTACAAGAAGACTGACTCTTCTTACTGACTATGCTTTGAACCATTCCTGTGACACTAGTTATAGATTCCGATGCTTCACTTCAGGTTTACTGTATCCCTTGGACCATCCTATTGACGATGAACATAGAAATTGCATCGGAATTAAATACAAAGGGCACAATACCGACTTAAGTACAAGAAGACTGTCACTTCCTACTGACTATGTTTTGAACCATTCCTGTGACACTAGTCATAAATTCCGATGCTTCACTTCAGGATTACTGTATCCCTCTGACCTTTTTATTGACGATGAAACACAGAAATTGCATCGGAATTAAATACACAAGGCACAATGCCGACTTAAGTACAAGAAGACTGACTCTTCTTACTGACTATGTTTTGAACCATCCCTGTGACACTAGTTATAGATTCCGATGCGTCACTCAAGGTATACTGTATCCCTATGACCTTCTTATTGACGATGAAACTCAGAAATTGTATCGGAATTACAACAATAGGCCCAATGCCGACTTAAGTACAAGAAGGCTGACTCTTCTTACTCTCTATGTTTTGAACCATTCCTGTGACACTAGTCATAGACTCCGATGCTTCACTTCAGGTTTACTGAATCCCTTGGACCTTCTTATTGACGATGAAACACAGAAATTGCATCGGAATTAAATACAAAGGGCACAATACCGACATAAGTACAAGAGGACTGACTCTTCTTACTGATTATGTTTTGAACCATCCTGTGACACTAGTCATAGATTCCGATGCTTGACTTCTGGATTACTGTATCACTCTGACCTTCTTATTGACGATGAAACACAGAAACTGCATCGGAATTAAATACAAAAGGCACAATGCCGACTAAAGTACAAGAAGACTGACTCTTCTGACAGTCTATGTTTTAAACCAATCCTGTGACACTAGTTATAGATTCCGGTGCTTCACTCCACGTATACTGTATCCCTAGGACCATCTTACTGACGATGAAATACAGAAATTGCATCGGAATTAACTACAAAAGGGACAATGCGACTGAAGTACATGTAGAGTGACATTTCCTACTGTCTATGCTTTGAACCATTCCTGTGGCACAAGTGATGGATTCCGATCGTTCAATTCAGGTTTACTGTATCCTTTGGACCTTCTTATTGACGATGAAACACAGATATTGCATCGGGATAATATAGAAAAGGCACAATGCCGACTTAAGTACAAGAAGGCTGACACTTCCAACTGTCTATGTTTTGAACCATTCCTGTGCCACTAGTTATAGATTCCGATGCTTCACTTCACGTTTACTGTATCCCTCTGACCATCTTATTGACGATGAAACACAGAAATTGCATCGGAATTAAATAGAAAAGGCACAATGCCGACTTAAGTACTAGAAGACTTTCTCTTCCTACTGTCTTAGTTTTGAACCATTCCTGTGACACTAGTTATAGATTCCGATGCTTCACTCCAGATTTACTGTATCCCTTGGACGTTCTTATTGACGATGAAACAAAGAAATTGCATCGGAATTAAATACAAAAGGCACAATGCCGACTAATGTACAAGAAGAATTACTCTTCCGACAGTCTATGTTTTGAACCATTCCTGTGATACTAGTTATAGATTCCGGTGCTTCACTCCAGGTTTACTGTATCCCTTGGACCTTCTTATTGACTATGAAACACAGAAATTGCATCGGAATTAAAAATAAAAGGCACAATGCGGCCTTAAGTACAAGAAAAATGACTCTTCTTACTGTCTATGTTTCAACCATTCCTGTGACTCTAGTTATAGATTCCGATGCTTCACTGCAGGTTTACTGTATCTCTATGACCTTCTTATTGACGATGAAACACGAAAATTGCATCGGAATGAAGTTCAAAAGGCACAATACCGACTTAAGTACAAGAAGACTGACTCTTCTTACTGTCTATGTTTTGAACCATTCCTGTGACACTAGTTATAGATTCCGATGCTTCACTCCAGGTCTACTGTACCCCTTGGACCTCCTTATTGACGATGAAACACAGAAATTTCATCGGAATTAAATACAATAGACACAATGCCGACTTAAGTACAAGAAGACTGACTCTCCTAACTGACTATGTTTTGAACTATTCCTGTGACACTAGTTATAGATTCTGATGCTTCACATCAGATTTACTGTATCCCTCTGACCATCTTATTGACGATGAAACACAGAAATTGCATCGGAATTAAATACAAAAGGCACAATGCCGACTTACGTACATGTAGACCGACTTTTCCTACTGTCTATGTTTTGAACTATATCTGTGACACTAGTTATAGATTCCGATTGTTCATATCAGGTTTACTGTATCCCTTGGCCCTTCTTATTGTCGATGAAACACAGAAATTGCATCGGAATTAAATACAAAAGGCACAATGCCGACATCAGTAAAAGAAGTCTGACTCTTCTTACCGTCTGTGTTTTGAACCATTCCTGTGACACTAGTTATAGATTCCGATGCTTCACTCCAGGTTTACTGTATCCCTTGGACCGTCTTACTGACGATGAAACACAGAAATTGCACCGGAAATAAATACAAAAGGCACAATGCCGACTTAAGTACAAGAAGACTGACTCTTCTTACTGTATATGTTTTGAACCATTCCTGTGACACTAGTTATAGATTCCGATGCTTAACTTCAGGATTAATGTATCCCTTGGACGATCGTACTGACGATGAAACACAGATATTGCATGGGAATTCAATACAAAAGGCTCATGCCGAATTAAGTACAAGAAGTCTGACTCTTCTTACTGTCAATGTTTTGAACCATTCCTGTGACACTAGTTGTAGACTCTGATGCTTCACTCCAGGTTTACTGTATCCCTTGGACGTTCTTATTGACGATGAAACACAGAAATTGAATCGGAATTAAACACAACAAGCACAATGCCGACTTCAGTAAAAGGAGTCTGACTCTTCTTACTGTCTGTGTTTTGAACCATTCCTGTGACACTATTTATAGTTTCCGCTGCTTCACTTCAGGTTTACTGTATCCTTTGGACCTTCTTATTGACGATGTAACACAGAAATTGCATCGGAATTAAATAGAAAAGGCACAAAGCCGACTTAAGTACTAGAATACAGACTCATCTTACTGTGTATGATTTGAACCGTCCCCGTGACACTAGTTATAGATTCCGATGCTTCACTCCAGGTTTACTGTATCCCTTGGACCTTCTTATTGACGATGAAACACAGAAATTGCATCGGAATTAAATACAAAAAGCACAATGCCGTCTTAAGTACAAGAAGACTTACGCTTCTTACGGACTATGTTTTGAAGCATTCCTGTGATACTAGTTATAGATTACGATGCTTCACTCCAGGTTTACTGTATCCGTTGGACCTTCTTATTGACGATGAAAGACAGAAATTGCATCAGAATTAAATCCAAAAGCACAATGCCGAATTAAGTACAAGGAGAATAACTCTTCTTACTGTCTATGTTTTGAACCATTCCTGGTACACTACTTATGGATTTCGATCGTTCATTTCAGGTTTACTGTATCCCTTGGATCTTCTTATTGACGATGAAACACAGATATTGCATCGGAATTAAATACAAAAGGCACAAAGTCGTCTTAAGTACAAGAAGAGTGACTCTTCCAACTGTCTATGTTTTGAACCATTCCTGTGCCACTAGTTATAGATTCCGATGCTTCACTTCAGGTTTACTGTATCCCTCTGACCGTCTTATTGACGATGAAACACAGAAAATTGCATCGGAATTAAACAGAAAAGGCACAATGCTGACTTAAGTACTAGACGACTGACTCTTCCTACTGTCTATGTTTTGAACCATTCCTGTGACCCTAGTTACAGATTTCGATGCTTCACTCCAGGTTTACTGTATCCCTTGGACCTTCTTATTGACGATGAAACACAGAAATTGCATCGGAATTAAATACAATAGGCACACTGCCGACTTAAGTACAAGTAGACTGACTCATCTTACTGACTATGTTTTGAACTATTCCTGTGACACTGGTTAAAGATTCCGTTGCTTCACATCAGATTTACTGTATCCCTCTGACCTTCTTATTGACGATGAAACACAGAAATTGCATCGGAATTAAATACAAATGGCACAATGCCGACATAAGTACATGTAGACTGACTTTTCCTACTGTCTATGTTTTGAACCATTCCTGTGACACTAGTTATAGACTCCGATGCTTCACTCCAGGTTTACTGTATCCCTTGGACCTTCTTATTGACGATGAAACACAGATATTGCATCGGGATTATATAGAAAAGGCACAATGCCGACCTAAGTACAAGAATGCTGACTCTTCCAACTGTCTATGTTTTGAACCATTCCTGTGCCACTAGTTATAGATTCCGATGCTTCACTTCACGTTTACTGTATCCCTCTGACCATCTTATTCACGATGAAACACAGAAATTGCATCGGAATTAAATAGAAAAGGCACAATGCCGACTTAAGTACTAGAAGACTTTCTCTTCCTACTGTCTTAGATTTGAACCATTCCTGTGACACTAGTTATAGATTCCGATGCTTCACTCCAGGTTTACTGTATCCCTTGGACCTTCTTATTGACGATGAAACAAAGAAATTGCATCGGAATTAAATACAAAAGGCACAATGCCGACTAATGTACAAGAAGACTGACTCTTCCGACAGTCTATGTTTTGAACCATTCCTGTGATACTAGTTATAGATTCCGGTGCTTCACTCCAGGTTTACTGTATCCCTTGGACCTTCTTATTGACTATGAAACACAGAAATTGCATCGGAATTAAAAATAAAAGGCACAATGCGGCCTTAAGTACAAGAAAAATGACTCTTCTTACTGTCTATGTTTCAACCATTCCTGTGACTCTAGTTATAGATTCCGATGCTTCACTGCAGGTTTACTGTATCTCTATGACCTTCTTATTGACGATGAAACACGAAAATTGCATCGGAATGAAGTTCAAAAGGCACAATACCGACTTAAGTACAAGAAGACTGACTCTTCTTACTGTCTATGTTTTGAACCATTCCTGTGACACTAGTTATAGATTCCGATGCTTCACTCCAGGTCTACTGTACCCCTTGGACCTCCTTATTGACGATGAAACACAGAAATTTCATCGGAATTAAATACAATAGACACAATGCCGACTTAAGTACAAGAAGACTGACTCTCCTAACTGACTATGTTTTGAACTATTCCTGTGACACTAGTTATAGATTCTGATGCTTCACATCAGATTTACTGTATCCCTCTGACCATCTTATTGACGATGAAACACAGAAATTGCATCGGAATTAAATACAAAAGGCACAATGCCGACTTACGTACATGTAGACCGACTTTTCCTACTGTCTATGTTTTGAACTATATCTGTGACACTAGTTATAGATTCCGATTGTTCATATCAGGTTTACTGTATCCCTTGGCCCTTCTTATTGTCGATGAAACACAGAAATTGCATCGGAATTAAATACAAAAGGCACAATGCCGACATCAGTAAAAGAAGTCTGACTCTTCTTACCGTCTGTGTTTTGAACCATTCCTGTGACACTAGTTATAGATTCCGATGCTTCACTCCAGGTTTACTGTATCCCTTGGACCGTCTTACTGACGATGAAACACAGAAATTGCACCGGAAATAAATACAAAATTCACAATGCCGACTTAAGTACAAGAAGACTGACTCTTCTTACTGTATATGTTTTGAACCATTCCTGTGACACTAGTTATAGATTCCGATGCTTAACTTCAGGATTAATGTATCCCTTGGACGATCGTACTGACGATGAAACACAGATATTGCATGGGAATTCAATACAAAAGGCTCATGCCGAATTAAGTACAAGAAGTCTGACTCTTCTTACTGTCAATGTTTTGAACCATTCCTGTGACACTAGTTGTAGACTCTGATGCTTCACTCCAGGTTTACTGTATCCCTTGGACGTTCTTATTGACGATGAAACACAGAAATTGAATCGGAATTAAACACAACAAGCACAATGCCGACTTCAGTAAAAGGAGTCTGACTCTTCTTACTGTCTGTGTTTTGAACCATTCCTGTGACACTATTTATAGTTTCCGCTGCTTCACTTCAGGTTTACTGTATCCTTTGGACCTTCTTATTGACGATGTAACACAGAAATTGCATCGGAATTAAATAGAAAAGGCACAAAGCCGACTTAAGTACTAGAATACTGACTCATCTTACTGTGTATGATTTGAACCGTCCCCGTGACACTAGTTATAGATTCCGATGCTTCACTCCAGGTTTACTGTATCCCTTGGACCTTCTTATTGACGATGAAACACAGAAATTGCATCGGAATTAAATACAAAAAGCACAATGCCGTCTTAAGTACAAGAAGACTTACGCTTCTTACGGACTATGTTTTGAAGCATTCCTGTGATACTAGTTATAGATTACGATGCTTCACTCCAGGTTTACTGTATCCGTTGGACCTTCTTATTGACGATGAAAGACAGAAATTGCATCAGAATTAAATCCAAAAGCACAATGCCGAATTAAGTACAAGGAGAATAACTCTTCTTACTGTCTATGTTTTGAACCATTCCTGGTACACTACTTATGGATTTCGATCGTTCATTTCAGGTTTACTGTATCCCTTGGATCTTCTTATTGACGATGAAACACAGATATTGCATCGGAATTAAATACAAAAGGCACAAAGTCGTCTTAAGTACAAGAAGAGTGACTCTTCCAACTGTCTATGTTTTGAACCATTCCTGTGCCACTAGTTATAGATTCCGATGCTTCACTTCAGGTTTACTGTATCCCTCTGACCGTCTTATTGACGATGAAACACAGAAAATTGCATCGGAATTAAACAGAAAAGGCACAATGCTGACTTAAGTACTAGACGACTGACTCTTCCTACTGTCTATGTTTTGAACCATTCCTGTGACCCTAGTTACAGATTTCGATGCTTCACTCCAGGTTTACTGTATCCCTTGGACCTTCTTATTGACGATGAAACACAGAAATTGCATCGGAATTAAATACAATAGGCACACTGCCGACTTAAGTACAAGTAGACTGACTCATCTTACTGACTATGTTTTGAACTATTCCTGTGACACTGGTTAAAGATTCCGTTGCTTCACATCAGATTTACTGTATCCCTCTGACCTTCTTATTGACGATGAAACACAGAAATTGCATCGGAATTAAATACAAATGGCACAATGCCGACATAAGTACATGTAGACTGACTTTTCCTACTGTCTATGTTTTGAACCATTCCTGTGACACTAGTTATAGACTCCGATGCTTCACTCCAGGTTTACTGTATCCCTTGGACCTTCTTATTGACGATGAAACACAGATATTGCATCGGGATTATATAGAAAAGGCACAATGCCGACCTAAGTACAAGAATGCTGACTCTTCCAACTGTCTATGTTTTGAACCATTCCTGTGCCACTAGTTATAGATTCCGATGCTTCACTTCACGTTTACTGTATCCCTCTGACCATCTTATTCACGATGAAACACAGAAATTGCATCGGAATTAAATAGAAAAGGCACAATGCCGACTTAAGTACTAGAAGACTTTCTCTTCCTACTGTCTTAGATTTGAACCATTCCTGTGACACTAGTTATAGATTCCGATGCTTCACTCCAGGTTTACTGTATCCCTTGGACCTTCTTATTGACGATGAAACAAAGAAATTGCATCGGAATTAAATACAAAAGGCACAATGCCGACTAATGTACAAGAAGACTGACTCTTCCGACAGTCTATGTTTTGAACCATTCCTGTGATACTAGTTATAGATTTCGGTGCTTCACTCCAGGTTTACTGTATCCCTTGGACCTTCTTATTGACTATGAAACACAGATATTGCATCGGAATTAAAAATAAAAGGCACAATGCGGCGTAAAGTACAAGAAAAATGACTCTTCTTACTGTCTATGTTTGAACCATTCCTGTGACTCTAGTTATAGATTCCGATGCTTCACTTCAGGTTTACTGTATCTCTATGACCTTCTTATTGACGATGAAACACAAAAATTACATCGGAATGAAGTACAATAGGCACAATACCGACTTAAGTACAAGAAGACTGACTCTTCTTACTGTCTATGTTTTGAACCATTCCAGTGACACTAGTTATAGATTCCGATGCTTCACTCCAGGTCTACTGTACCCCTTGGACCTTCTTATTGACGATGAAACACAGAAATTTCATCGGAATTAAATACAATAGGCACAATGCCGACTTAAGTACAAGAAGACTGACTCTCCTTACTGACTATGATTTGAACTATTCCTGTGACACTTGTTATGGATTCTGATGCTTCACATCAGATTTACTGTATCCCTCTGACCATCTTATTGACGATGAAACACAGAAATTGCATCGGAATTAAATACAAAAGGCACAATGCCGACTTACGTACATGTAGACTGACTTTTCCTACTGTCTATTTTTTGAACCATATCTGTGACACTAGTTATAGACTCCGATTTTTCATATCAGGTTTACTGTATCCCTTGGCCCTTCTTATTGACGATGAAACACAGAAATTGCATCGGAATTAAATACAAAAGGCACAATGCCGACTTCAGTAAAAGAAGTCTGACTCTTCTTACTGTCTGTGTTTTGAACCATTCCTGTGACACTAGTTATATATTCAGATGCTTCACTTCAGGTTTACTGTATCCCTTGGACCTTCTTGTTGACGATGAAACACAGAAATTGCATCGGAATTAAATACAATAGGCACAATGCCGACTTAAGTAAAAGAGGTCTGACTCTTCTTACTGTCTGTGTTTTGAACCATTCCTGTGACACTAGTTATAGTTTCCGATGCTTCACTTCAGGTTTACTGTATCCCTCGGACCTTCTTATTGACGATGAAACACAGAAATTGCATCGGAATTAAATAGAAAAGGAACAATGCCGACTTAACTACAAGAAGACTGACTCTTCTTACTGACTATGTTTGAACCATTCCTGTGACACTAGTTATAGATTCCGATGCTTAACTTCAGGATTACTGTATCCCTTGGACGATCGTATTGACGATGAAACACAGATATTGCATGGGAATTCAATACAAAAGGCTCATGCCGAATTAAGTACAAGAAGTCTGACTCTTCTTACTGTCAATGTTTTGAACCATTCCTGTGACACTAGTTGTAGACTCTGATGCTTCACTCCAGGTTTACTGTATCCCTTGGACCTTCTTATTGACGATGAAACACAGAAATTGAATCGGAATTAAACACAACAAGCACAATGCCGACTTCAGTTAAAGGAGTCTGACTCTTCTTACTGTCTGTGTTTTGAACCATTCCTGTGACACTATTTATATTTTCCGCTGCTTCACTTCAGGTTTACTGTATCCTTTGGACCTTCTTATTGACGATGTAACACAGAAATTGCATCGGAATTAAATAGAAAAGGCACAAAGCCGACTTAAGTACTAGAATACTGACTCATCTTACTGTCTATGATTTGAACCGTCCCCGTGACACTAGTTATAGATTCCGATGCTTCACTCCAGGTTTACTGTATCCCTTGGACCTTCTTATTGACGATGAAACACAGATATTGCATCGTAATTAAATACAAAAGGCACAAAGTCGTCTTAAGTACAAGAAGAGTGACTCTTCCAACTGTCTATGTTTTGAACCATTCCTGTGCCACTAGTTATAGATTCCGATGCTTCACTTCAGGTTTACTGTATCCCTCTGACCGTCTTATTGACGATGAAACACAGAAAATTGCATCGGAATTAAATAGAAAAGGCACAATGCTGACTTAAATACTAGACGACAGACTCTTCCTACTGTCTATGTTTTCAACCATTCCTGTGACACTAGTTACAGATTCCCATGCTTCACTCCAGATTTACTGTATCCCTTGGACCTTCTTACTGACGATGAAACACAGAAATTGCATCGGAATTAAATACAAAAGACTCTATGCCGACTTAAGTACAAGAAGACTGACTCTTCTTAGTGTCTATGTTTTGAACCATTCCTCTGACACTAGTTATAGACTCCGATGCTTCAATTCAGGTCTACTGTATCCCTTGGACCTTCTTATTGACGATGAAACACAGAAATTGCATCGGAATTAAATACAATAGGCACAATGCCGACTTAAGTACAAGTAGACTGACTCATCTTACTGACTATGTTTCGAACTATTCCTGTGACACTGGTTAAAGATTCCAATGCTTCACTCCAGGTTTACTGTATCCCTTGCACCTTCTTATTGACGATGAAACACAGAAATTGCTACAGAATTAAATAGAAAATGCACAATGATGACTTAAGTACAAGAAGACTGACTTATTTTTACTGACTATGATTTCAACCATTCCTGTGACACTAGTTATAGTTTCCGATGCTTCACTTCAGGTTTACTGGATCCCTTGGACCTTCTTATTGACGATGAAACAAGGAAATTGCATCGGAATTAAATAGAAGAGCACAATGCCGACTTAAGTACAAAAATACTGACTCATCTTACTGTCGATGTTTTGAACCGTCCTTGTGACACTAGTTATAGATTCCGATGCTTCACTCCAGGTTTACTGTATCTATTGGACCTTCTTATTGACTATGAAACACAGACATTGCATCGGAATTAAATACAATGAGCACAATGCCGACTTAAGTACAAGAAGACTGACTCTTCTTACTGACTATGCTTTGAACCATTCCTGTGACACTAGTTACTGAATCCGATGCTTCACTTCAGGTTTACTGTATCCCTCTGACCTTCTTATTGACGATGAAACACAGAAATTGTATCAGAAAGAAATACAAAAGGCACAATGCCGAATTAAGAACAAGAAGACTGACTCTTCTTACTGTCTATGTTTTGAACCATTCCTGTGACACTAGTTATAGACTCCGATGATCACTCCAGGTTTACTGTATCCCTTGGACCTTCTTATTGACTATGAAACACAGACATTGCATCGGAATTAAATACAATGAGCACAATGCCGACTTAAGTACAAGAAGACTTACTCTTCTTACTGACTATGTTTTGAACCAATCCTGTGACACTAGTCATAGACTCCGACGCTTCACTTCAGGTTTACTGTATCCCTTGGACCTTCTTATTGACGATGAAACACAGAAACTGCATCGAAATTAAATACAAAAGGCACAATGCCGACTAAAGTACAAGAAGACTGACTCTTCTGACAGTCTATGTTTTAAACCATTCCTGTGACACTAGTTATAGATTCCGGTGCTACACTCCAGGTTTACTGTATCCCTTGTACCATCTTACTGACGGTGAAACACAGAAATTGCATCGGAAATAAATACAAATGGCACAATGCCGACTTAAGTGCAAGAAGACTGACTCTTCTTACTGTCTATGATTTGAACCATTCCTGTGCCACTAGTTATAGTTTCCGATGCTTCACATCAGGTTTATGTATCCCTCTGAACTTCTTATTGACGATGAAATACAGAAATTGCATCGGAATTAACCACAAAAGGCACAATGCCGACTTAAGTACATGTAGAGTGTCTTTTCCTACTGTCTATAATTTGAACCATTCCTGTGACACTAGTGATGGATTCCGATCGTTCAATTAAGGTTTACTGTATCCCTTGGACCTTCTTATTGACGATGAAACACAGATATTGCATTGGAATTATATACAAAAGGCACAATGCCGACTTTAGTACAAGAAGGCTGACTCTTCCAACTGTCTATGTTTTGAACCACTCCTGTGCCACTAGTTATAGATTCCGATGCTTCACTTCAGGTTTACTGTATCCCTCTGACCGTCTTATTGACGATGAAACACAGAAATTGCATTGGAATTAAATAGAAAAGGCACAATGCCGACTTAAGTACTAGAAGACTGACCATTCCTACTGTCTAAGTTTTAGAACCATTCCTGTGACACTAGTTATAGATTCCAATGCTTCACTCCAGGTTTACTGTATCCCTTGGACCTCTTATTAACGATGAAACACAGAAATTGCATCGGAATTAAATACAAAAGGCACAATGCCGACTAATGTAAAAGATGACTGACTCTTCCGACAGTCTATGTTTTGAACCATTCCTGTGACACTAGTTATAGATTCCGGTGCTTCACTCCAGGCTTACTGAATCCTTGGACCTTCTTATTGACGATGAAACACAGAAATTGCATCGGAATTAAATATAAAAGGCACAATGCCGCCTTAAGTACAAGAAAACTATCTCTTCTTACTGTCTATGCTTTGAACCATTCCTGTGACTCTAGTTATTGATTCCGATGCTTCACATCAGGTTTACTGTATCTCTATGACCTTCTTATTGACGATGAAACACAGAAATTGCATCGGAATGAAGTACAAAAGGCACAATGCCGCCTTAAGTACAAGAAAGCTATCTCTTCTTACTGTCTGTGTTTTGAACCATTCCTGTGACACTAGTTATATATTCAGATGCTTCACATCAGGTTTACTGTATCCCTTGGACCTTCTTATTGACGATGTAACACTGAAATTGCATCGGAATTAAATGGAAAAGGCCCAATGCCGACTTAAGTACAAGAATACTGACTCATCTTACTGTGAATGCTTTGAACCGTCCCTGAGACACTAGTTATAGATTCCGATGCTTCTCTCCAGGTTTACTGTATCCCTTGGACCTTCGTATTGACGATGAAACACAGAAATTGCATAGGAATTAAATACAAAAAGCACAATGCCGACTTAAGTACAAGAAGACTGACTCTTCTTACTGACTATGTTTTGAACCATTCCTGTGCCACTAGTTATAGATTCCAATGCTTCACTTCAGGTTTACTGTATCCCTCTGACCTTCTTATTGACGATGAAACACAGAAATTGCATCGGAATTAATTACAAAAAGCACAATGCCGACTTAAGTACAAGATGACTGACTCTTCTTCCTGTCTACGTTTTTAACCATTCCTGTGACACTAGTTGTTGATTCCGATGCTTAACTTCAGGTTTACTGTATCCCTTGGACCTTCTTATTGACGATGAAACACAGAAATTGCATCGGTTTTAAATACAAAAGGCACAATGCCGACTTAAGTGAAAGAAGTCTGACTCTTCTTACTGTCTATGTTTTGAACCATTCCTGTGACACTGGTTATAGATTCCGATGCTTCTCTCCAGGTTTACTGTATCCCTTGGACGTTCTTATTGACGATGAAATACAGAAATTGCATCAGAATTAAATAGAAAAGGCACAATGATGACTTAAGTACAAGAAGACTGACTCTTCTTACTGACTATGTTTTGAACCATTCCTGTGACACTAGTCATAGACTCCGACGCTTCACTTCAGGTTTACTGTATCCCTTGGACCTTCTTATTGACGATGAAACACAGAAATTGCACCGGAATTAAATACAAAGGGTACAATACCGACATAAGTACAAGAGGACTGACTCTTCTTACTGATTATGTTTTGAACCATTCCTGTGACACTAGTCATAGATTCCGATGCTTAACGTCAGGATTACTGTATCACTCTGACCTTCTTATTGACGATGAAACACAGAATCTGCATCGAAATTAAATACAAAAGGCACAATGCCGACTAAAGTACAAGAAGACTGACTCTTCTGACAGTCTATGTTTTAAACCATTCCTGTGACACTAGTTATAGATTCCGGTGCTACACTCCAGGTTTACTGTATCCCTTGGACCAACTTACTGACGATGAAACACAGAAATTGCGTAGGAAATAAATACAAAAGGCACAATGCCGACTTAAGTGCAAGAAGACTGTCTCTTCTTACTGTCTATGTTTTGAACCATTCCTGTGCCACTAGTTATAGATTCCGATGCTTCACATCAGGTTTATGTATCCCTCTGACCTTCTTATTGACGATGAAATACAGAAATTGCATCGGAATTAACTACAAAAGGCACAATGCCGACTTAAGTACATGTAGAGTGTCTTTTCCTACTGTCTATGATTTGAACCATTCCTGTGACACTAGTGATGGATTCCGATCGTTCAATTAAGGTTTACTGTATCCCTTGGACCTTCTTATTGACGATGAAACACAGAAATTGCATCGGAATTAAATACAAAAGGCACAATGCCGACTAATGTACAAGATGACTGACTCTTCCGACAGTCTATGTTTTGAACCATTCCTGTGACACTAGTTATAGATTCCGGTGCTTCACTCCAGGTTTCCTGTATCCCTTGGACCTTCTTATTGACGATGTAACACTGAAATTGCATCGGAATTAATTGGAAAAGGCACAATGCCGACTTAAGTACAAGAATACTGACTCATCTTACTGTCTATGCTTTGAACCGTCCCTGAGACACTAGTTATAGATTCCGATGCTTCTCTCCAGGTTTACTGTATCCCTTGGACCTTCGTATTGACGATGAAACACAGAAATTGCATAGGAATTAAATACAAAAAGCGCTATGCCGACTTAAGTACAAGAAGACTGACTCTTCTTACTGACTATGTTTTGAACCATTCCTGTGCCACTAGTTATAGATTCCGATGCTTCACTTCAGGTTTACTGTATCCCTCTGACCTTCTTATTGACGATGAAACACAGAAATTGCATCGGAATTAATTACAAAAAGCACAATGCCGACTTAAGTACAGGATGACTTATTCTTCTTACTGTCTATGTTTTGAACCATCACTGGGACACTAGTTATAGATTCCGATGCTTCACTCCAGGTTCACTGTATCCCATGGAGCTTCTTATTGACGATGAAACACAGAAATTCCATCGGAATTAAATACAATAGGCACAATGCCGACTTAAGTACAAGAAGACTGACTCTTCTTCCTGTCTATGTTTTTAACCATTCCTGTGACACTAGTTATAGATTCCGATGCTTAACTTCAGGTTTACTGTATCCCTTGGACCTTCTTATTGACGATGAAACACAGAAATTGCATCGGAATTAAATACAAAAGGCACAATGCCGAATTAAGTAAAAGAAGTCTGACTCTTCTTACTGTCTATGTTTTGAACCATTCCTGTGACACTGGTTATAGATTCCGATGCTTCTCTCCAGGATTATTGTATCCCTTCTACCTTCTTATTGACGATGAAACACAGAAATTGCATCGGAATTAAATACAAAAAGCACAATGCCGACTTAAGTACAAGAAGAGTGACTCTTCTTACTGACTATGTTTTGAACTATTCCTGCGCCACTAGTTATAGATTCCGATGCTTCACTTCAGGTTTACTGTATCCCTCTGACCTTCTTATTGACGATGAAACACAGAAATTGCATCGGAATTTATTACAAGAAGCACAATGGCGACTTAAGTACAAAATGACTGACTCTTCTTACTGGCAATGCTTTGAACCATCCCTGGGACACTAGTTATAGATTCCGATGCTTCACTCCAGGTTTACTGTATCCTTTGGACCTTCTTATTGACGATGAAATACAGAAATTGCATCGGAATTAAATACAATAGGCACAATGCTGACTTAAGTACAAGATACTGACTCTTCTTCCTGTCTATGTTTTTAACGATTCCTGTGACACTAGGTGTAGATTCCGATGCTTCACTTCAGGTTTACTGTATCCCTTGGACCTTCTTATTGACGATGAAACACAGAAATTGCATCGGAATTAATTACAAAAATACAGTGCCGACTTAAGTACAAGCTTCATCATAGGTTTAAGAGTAGTCGAATCATAGCTGATAAGGAAAAGCTGAACGAAGCGAAAAAGAGCGTAAAGAGAGCAATGAGAGAAGCATTCAACGAATTCGTACATAAAACATTTGCAAACAATCTAAACAAGAACCCTAAAAAGTTTTGGTCATATGTAAAATCGGTAAGCGGATCTAAATCCCCTATTCAGTCACTCGTTGACCACGATGGCACCGAAACAGAGGACGACCGAAGAAAGGCAGAAATTCTGAATTCTTTGTTCCGAAACTGTTTCACTGCGGAAAATCGTAACACGACCCTGACTTCAGCCGTCGCACGGACGCCAAAATGGAAAATATTGAAATAAACGATATCGAAATTGAAAAACAGCTGCTATCACTTAGTAGCGGAAAAGCATCCGGACCAGACGAGATACCCTTAAGATTCTACAGTGAATATGCTAAAGAACTTGCCCCCTTTCTATCAGCAATTTATCGTAGATCGGTGGAAGAACGTAAAGTACCTAGCGACTGGAAGAAAGCGCAGGTCGTTCCCATTTTCAAGAAGGGTCATAAATCAGATGCGAATAATTATAGGCCTATTTCGCTTACGTCAATCTGTTGTAGAATAATGGAACATGTTTTGTGTTCTCGTATTATGACGTTCTTAGATAATACAAATCTCCTTCATCATAACCAACATGGATTTCGCAAACAGAGATCATGTGAAACTCAGCTCACCCTATTTGCCCAAGAAATTCACAGTGCCGTAGACACTGGCGAGCAGATTGATGCCGTATTCCTGGACTTCAGGAAGGCATTTGATACGGTTCCGCACTTACGTTTAGTGAAAAAAATACGAGCTTACGGAATATCGGACCAGGTTTGTGATTGGATTCAGGATTTCCTAGAAGAAAGAACACAACATGTCATTCTTAACGGTTCAAAATCTGCAGATGTAGAGGTAATTTCGGGAGTACCGCAGGGAAGCGTGATAGGACCTTTATTGTTTACAATATACATAAATGACTTAGTTGACAACTTCGGTAGCTCCGTGAGGCTATTTGCAGATGACACGGTTGTCTACAAGAAAGTAGCAACATCAGAAGACTCGTACGTACTCCAGGAGGACCTGCAGAGGATTAATGCATGGTGCGACAGCTGGCAGCTTTCCCTAAACGTAGATAAATGTAATATAAGGCGCATACATAGGGGCAGAAATCCATTCCAGTACGATTATGCCATAGGTGGTAAATCATTGAAAGCGGTAACGACCGTAAAATTCTTAGGAGTTACTATCCGGAGCGATCTGAAGTGGAATGATCACATAAAACAAATAGTGGGAAAAGCAGGCGCCATGTTGAGATTCATAGGAAGAATTCTAAGAAAATGTGACTCATCGACGAAAGAGGTAGCTTACAAAACGCTTGTTCGTCCGTTTCTTGAGTATTGCTCATCAGTATGGGACCCTTACCAGATTGGATTAATAGAAGAGATAGACATGATCCAGCGAAAAGCAGCGCGATTCGTCATGGGGACATTTAGTCAGCGCGAGAGCGTTACGGAGATGCTGAACAAGCTCCAGTGGCGGACACTTCAAGAAAGGCGTTACGCAATACGGAGAGGTTTATTATCGAAATTACGAGAGAGCACATTCCGGAAAGAGATGGGCAACATATTACTACCGCCCACATATATCTCGCGTAATGATCACAACGAAAAGATCGGAGAAATTAGGGCATATACGGAGACTTACAAGCAGTCGTTCTTCCCACGCACAATTCGTGAATGGAACAGGGAAGGGGGGATCAGACAGTGGTACAATAAGTACCCTCCGCCACACACCGTAAGGTGGCTCGCGGAATATAGATGTAGATGTAGATGTAGAAGACTGACTCTTCTTACTGACTATGTTTTGAACCATTCCTGTGACACTAGTTATAGATTCCGATGCTTCACTTCAGGTTTACTGTATCCCTCTGACCTTCTTATTGACGATGAAACACAGATATTGCATCAGAATTAAGTACAAAAGGCACAATGCCGAATTAAGTACAAGAAGACTGACTCTTCTTACTGTCTATGTTTTGAACCATTCCTGTGACACTAGTTATAGACTCCGATGCTTCACTCCAGGTTTACTGTACACCTTGGACCTTCTTATTGACGATTGTACACAGATATTGCATCGGAATTAAGTACAAAAGGCACAATGCCGAATTAAGTACAAGGAGACTGACTCTTCTTACTATCTATGTTTTGAACCATTCCTGTGACACTAGTTATGGATTCCGATCGTTCATTTCAGGTTTACTGTATCCCTTGGACCTTCTTATTGACGATGAAACACAGATATTGCATCGGAATTAAATACAAAAGCCACAATGCCGGCTTAAGTACAAGAAGACTGACTCTTCCAACTGTCTATGCTTTGAACCATTCCTGTGCCACTAGTTATAGATTCCGATGCTTCACTTCAGGTTTACTGTATCCCTCTGACCGTCTTATTGACGATGAATCACAGAAATTGCATCGGAATTAAATAGAAAAGGCACAATGCCGACTTAAGTACTAGAAGACTGACTCTTCCTACTGTCTATGTTTTCAACCATTCCTGTGACACTAGTTATAGACTCTGATGCTTCACTCCAGGTTTACTGTATCCCTTGGACCTTCTTATTGACGATGAAACACAGATATTGCATCGGAATTAAATACAAAAGGCACAATGCCGATTTAAGTACAAGAAGACTGACTCTTCCAACTGTCTACGTTTTGAACCATTCCTGTGCCACTAGTTATAGATTCCGATGTTTCACTTCAGGTTTACTGTATCCCTCTGACCGTCTTATTGACGATGAAACACAGAAATTGCATTGGAATTAAATAGAAAAGGCACAATGCTGACTTATGTACTAGAAGACTGACCCTTCCTACTGTCTATGTTTTGAACCATTCCTGTGACACTAGTTATAGATTCCGATGCTTCACTCCAGGTTTACTGTATTCCTTGGACCTTCTTATTGACGATGAAACACAGAAATTGCATCGGAATTAAATACAAAAGGCACAATGCCGACTAATGTACAAGAAGACTGACTCTTCCGACAGTCTATGTTTTGAACCATTCCTGTGACACTAGTTATAGATTCCGGTGCTTCACTCCAGGTTTACTGTATCCCTTGGACCTTCTTATTGACGATGAAACACAGAAATTGCATCGGAATTAAATATAAAACGCACAATGCCGCCTTAAGTACAAGAAAACTGACACATCTTACTGTCTATGATTTGAACCATTCGTGTGACTCTAGTTATAGATTCCGATGCTTCACTTCAGGTTTACTGTATCCCTCTGACCGTCTTATTGACGATGAAACACAGAAATTGCATCGGAATTAAATACAAAAGGCACAATGCCGACTTAAGTACAAGAAGACTGAATCTTCTTACTGTCTATGTTTTGAACCATTCCTGTGACACTAGTTATAGATTCCGATGCTTCAATTCAGGTCTACTGTATCCCTTGGACCTTCTTATTGACCATGAAACACAGATATTGCATAGGAATTAAATACAATAGGCACAATGCCGACTTAAGTACAAGAAGACTGACTCTTCTTACTGACTATGTTTTGAACTATTCCTGTGACACTAGTTATAGATTCCGATGCTTCACATCAGATTTACTGTATCCCTCTGACCTTCTTATTGACGATGAAACACAGAAATTGCATCGGAATTAAATACAAAAGGCACAATGCCGACTTAAGTACATGTAGACTGACTTTTCCTACTCTCTATGTTTTGAACCATTTCTGTGACACTAGTTATAGATTCCGATGGTTCATTTCAGGTTTACTGTATCCCTTGGACCTTCTTATTGACGATGAAACACAGAAATTGCACCGGAATTAAATACAAAAGGCACAATGCCGACTTAACTACAAGAAGTCTGACTCTTCTTACTGACTATGTTTTGAACCATTCCTGTGACACTAGTTATAGATTCCGATGCTTAACTTCAGGATTACTGTATCCCTTGGACCTTCTTATTGACGATGAAACACAGAAATTACATCGGAATTACATAGAAAAGGCACAATGCCGACTTAAGTACGAGCATACTGACTCATCTTACTGTCTATGTTTTGAACCGTCCCTGTGACACTAGTTATAAATTCCGATGCTTCACTCCAGGTTTACTGTATCCCTTGGACCTTCTTATTGACGATGAAACACAGAAATTGAATCGGAATTAAATACAAAAAGCACAATGCCGTCTTAAGTACAAGAAGACTGACTCTTCTTACTGACTATGATTTGAACCATTCCTGTGACACTAGTTATAGATTCCGATGATTCACTTCAGGTTAACTGTATACCTTGGACCTTCTTATTGACGATGAAACATAGATATTGCATCGGAATTAAATACAAAAGGCACAATGCCGAATTAAGTACAAGGAGACCGACTCTTCTTACTGTCTATGTTTTGAAGCATTCCTGTGACACTAGTTATGGATTCCGATCGTTCATTTCAGGTTTACTGTATCCCTTGGACCTTCTTATTTACGATGAAACACAGATATTGCATCGGAATTAAATACAAAAGGCACATTGCCGACTTAAGTACAACAAGACTGACTCTTCCAACTGTCTATGTTTTGAACCATTCCTGTGCCACTAGTCATAGATTACCATGCTTCACTTCAGGTTTACTGTATACCTCTGACCGTCTTATTGACGATGAATCACAGAAATTGCATCGGAATTAAATAGAAAAGGCACAATGCAGACTTAAGTACTAGAAGACTGACTCTTCCTACTGTCTATGTTTGAACCACTCCTGTGACACTAGTTATAGACTCCGATGCTTCACTCCAGGTTTACTGTATCCCTTGGACCTTCTTATTGACGATGAAACACAGATATTGGATCAGAATTAAATACAAAAAGCACAATGCCGAATTAAGTACAAGAAGACTGACTCTACTTACTGACTATGATTTGAACCATTCCAGTGACACTAGTTATGGATTCCGATCGTTCATTTCAGGTTTACTGTATCCCTTGGACGTTCTTATTGACGATGAAACACAGAAATTGCATCGGAATTAGATAGAAAAGGCACAATGCCGACTTAAGTACTAGAAGACTGACTCTACCTACTGTCTATGTTTTGAACCACTCCTGAGACACTAGTTATAGATTCCGATGCTTCACTCCAGGTTTACTGTATTCCTTGGGCCTTCTTATTGACGATGAAACACAGAAATTGCATCGGAAATAAATACAAAAGGTACAATGCTGACTAATGTACAAGAAGACTGACTCTTCCGACAGTCTATGTTTTGAACCATTCCTGTGACACTAGTTATGGATTCCGATCGTTCATTTCAGGTTTACTGTAACCCTTGGACCTTCTTATTGACGATGAAACACAGATATTGCATCGGAATTAAATACAAAAGGCACAATGCCGATTTAAGTACAAGAAGACTGACTCTTCCAACTGTCTATGTTTTGAAACATTCCTGTGCCACTAGTTTTAGATTCCGATGTTTCACTTCAGGTTTACTGTATCCCTCTGACCGTCTTATTGATGATGAAACACAGAAATTGCATTGGAATTAAATAGAAAAGGCACAATGCTGACTTATGTACTAGAAGACTGACCCTTCCTAGTGTCTATGTTTTGAACCATTCCTGTAACACTAGTTATAGATTCCGATGCTTCACTACAGGTTTACTGTATTCCTTGGACCTTCTTATTGACGATGAAACACAGAAATTGCATCGGAATTAAATACAAAATGCACAATGCCGACTAATGTACAAGAAGACTGACTCTTCCGACAGTCTATGTTTTGAACCATTCCTGTGACACTAGTTATAGATTCCGGTGCTTCACTCCAGGTTTACTGTATCCCTTGGACCTTCTTATTGACGATGAAACACAGAAATTGCATCGGAATTAAATATAAAACGCACAATGCCGCCTTAAGTACAAGAAAACTGACACATCTTACTGTCTATGATTTGAACCATTCGTGTGACTCTAGTTATAGATTCCGATGCTTCACTTCAGGTTTACTGTATCCCTCTGACCGTCTTATTGACGATCAAACACAGAAATTGCATCGGAATTAAATACAAAAGGCACAATGCCGACTTAAGTACAAGAAGACTGAATCTTCTTACTGTCTATGTTTTGAACCATTCCTGTGACACTAGTTATAGATTCCGATGCTTCAATTCAGGTCTACTGTATCCCTTGGACCTTCTTATTGACGATGAAACACAGAAATTGCATAGGAATTAAATACAATTGGCACAATGCCGACTTAAGTACAAGAAGACTGACTCTTCTTACTGACTATGTTTTGAACTATTCCTGTGACACTAGTTATAGATTCCGATGCTTCACATCAGATATACTGTATCCCTCTGACCTTCTTATTGACGATGAAACACAGAAATTGCATCGGAATTAAATACAAAAGGCACAATGCCGACTTAAGTACATGTAGACTGACTTTTCCTACTCTCTATGTTTTGAACCATTTCTGTGACACTAGTTATAGATTCCGATGGTTCATTTCAGGTTTACTGTATCCCTTGGACCTTCTTATTGACGATGACACACAGAAATTGCATCGGAATTAAATACAAAAGGCACAATGCCGACTTAACTACAAGAAGTCTGACTCTTCTTACTGACTATGTTTTGAACCATTCCTGTGACACTAGTTATAGATTCCGATGCTTAACTTCAGGATTACTGTATCCCTTGGACCTTCTTATTGACGATGAAACACAGAAATTACATCGGAATTACATAGAAAAGGCACAATGCCGACTTAAGTACGAGCATACTGACTCATCTTACTGTCCATGTTTTGAACCGTCCCTGTGACACTAGTTATAAATTCCGATGCTTCACTCCAGGTTTACTGTATCCCTTGGACCTTCTTATTGACGATGAAACACAGAAATTGAATCGGAATTAAATACAAAAACACAATGCCGTCTTAAGTACAAGAAGACTGACTCTTCTTACTGACTATGATTTGAACCATTCCTGGGACACTAGATATAGATTCCGATGATTCACTTCAGGTTAACTGTATACCTTGGACCTTCTTATTGACGATGAAACATAGATATTGCATCGGAATTAAATACAAAAGGCACAATGCCGAATTAAGTACAAGGAGACCGACTCTTCTTACTGTCTAGGTTTTGAAGCATTCCTGTGACACTAGTTATGGATTCCGATCGTTCATTTCAGGTTTACTGTATCCCTTGGACCTTCTTATTTACGATGAAACACAGAAATTGCATCGGAATTAAATACAAAAAGCACATTGCCGACTTAAGTACAACAAGACTGACTCTTCCAACTGTCTATGTTTTGAACCATTCCTGTGCCACTAGTCATAGATTACCATGCTTCACTTCAGGTTTACTGTATACCTCTGACCGTCTTATTGACGATGAATCACAGAAATTGCATCGGAATTAAATAGAAAAGGCACAATGCAGACTTAAGTACTAGAAGACTGACTCTTCCTACTGTCTATGTTTGAACCACTCCTGTGACACTAGTTATAGACTCCGATGCTTCACTCCAGGTTTACTGAATCCCTTGGACCTTCTTATTGACGATGAAACACAGAAATTGCATCAGAATTAAATACAAAAGGCACAATGCAGAATTAAGTACTAGAAGACTGACTCTTCCTACTGTCTATGTTTGAACCATTCCTGTGACACTAGTTATAGACTCCGATGCTTCACTCCAGGTTTACTGTATTCCTTGGACCTTCTTATTGACGATGAAACACAGAAATTGCATCAGAATTAAATACAAAAAGCACAATGCCGAATTAAGTACAAGAAGACTGACTCTTCTTACTGTCTATGTTTTGAACCATTCCAGTGACACTAGTTATGGATTCCGATCGTTCATTTCAGCTTTACTGTATCCCTTGGACCTTCTTATTGACGATGAAACACAGAAATTGCATCGGAATTAGATAGAAAAGGCACAATGCCGACTTAAGTACTAGAAGACTGACTCTTCCTACTGTCTATGTTTTGAACCATTCCTGTGACACTAGTTATAGATTCCGATGCTTCACTCCAGGTTTACTGTATTCCTTGGACCTTCTTATTGACGATGAAACACAGAAATTGCATCGGAATTAAGTACAAAAGGTACAATGTTGACTAATGTACAAGAAGACTGACTCTTCCGACAGTCTATGTTTTGAACCATTCCTGTGACACTAGTTATAGATTCCGGTGCTTCACTCCAGGTTTAGTGTATCCCTTGGACCTTCTTATTGACGATGAAACACAGAAATTGCATCGGAATTAAATATAAAATGCACAATGTCGCCTTAAGTACAAGAAAACTGACACATCTAACTGTCTATGCTTTGAACCATTCGTGTGACTCTAGTTATAGATTCCGATGCTTCACTTCAGGTTTACTGTATCCCTCTGACCGTCTTATTGACGATGAAACACAGAAATTGCATCGGAATTAAATACAAAAGGCACAATGCCGACTTAAGTACATGTAGACTGACTTTTCCTACTCTCTATGTTTTGAACCATTTCTGTGACACTAGTTATAGATTCCGATGGTTCATTTCAGGTTTACTGTATCCCTTGGACCTTCTTATTGACGATGAAACACAGAAATTGCACCGGAATTAAATACAAAAGGCACAATGCCGACTTAACTACAAGAAGTCTGACTCTTCTTACTGACTATGTTTTGAACCATTCCTGTGACACTAGTTATAGATTCCGATGCTTAACTTCAGGATTACTGTATCCCTTGGACCTTCTTATTGACGATGAAACACAGAAATTACATCGGAATTACATAGAAAAGGCACAATGCCGACTTAAGTACGAGCATACTGACTCATCTTACTGTCTATGTTTTGAACCGTCCCTGTGACACTAGTTATAAATTCCGATGCTTCACTCCAGGTTTACTGTATCCCTTGGACCTTCTTATTGACGATGAAACACAGAAATTGAATCGGAATTAAATACAAAAAGCACAATGCCGTCTTAAGTACAAGAAGACTGACTCTTCTTACTGACTATGATTTGAACCATTCCTGTGACACTAGTTATAGATTCCGATGATTCACTTCAGGTTAACTGTATACCTTGGACCTTCTTATTGACGATGAAACATAGATATTGCATCGGAATTAAATACAAAAGGCACAATGCCGAATTAAGTACAAGGAGACCGACTCTTCTTACTGTCTATGTTTTGAAGCATTCCTGTGACACTAGTTATGGATTCCGATCGTTCATTTCAGGTTTACTGTATCCCTTGGACCTTCTTATTTACGATGAAACACAGATATTGCATCGGAATTAAATACAAAAGGCACATTGCCGACTTAAGTACAACAAGACTGACTCTTCCAACTGTCTATGTTTTGAACCATTCCTGTGCCACTAGTCATAGATTACCATGCTTCACTTCAGGTTTACTGTATACCTCTGACCGTCTTATTGACGATGAATCACAGAAATTGCATCGGAATTAAATAGAAAAGGCACAATGCAGACTTAAGTACTAGAAGACTGACTCTTCCTACTGTCTATGTTTGAACCACTCCTGTGACACTAGTTATAGACTCCGATGCTTCACTCCAGGTTTACTGTATCCCTTGGACCTTCTTATTGACGATGAAACACAGATATTGGATCAGAATTAAATACAAAAAGCACAATGCCGAATTAAGTACAAGAAGACTGACTCTACTTACTGACTATGATTTGAACCATTCCAGTGACACTAGTTATGGATTCCGATCGTTCATTTCAGGTTTACTGTATCCCTTGGACGTTCTTATTGACGATGAAACACAGAAATTGCATCGGAATTAGATAGAAAAGGCACAATGCCGACTTAAGTACTAGAAGACTGACTCTACCTACTGTCTATGTTTTGAACCACTCCTGAGACACTAGTTATAGATTCCGATGCTTCACTCCAGGTTTACTGTATTCCTTGGGCCTTCTTATTGACGATGAAACACAGAAATTGCATCGGAAATAAATACAAAAGGTACAATGCTGACTAATGTACAAGAAGACTGACTCTTCCGACAGTCTATGTTTTGAACCATTCCTGTGACACTAGTTATGGATTCCGATCGTTCATTTCAGGTTTACTGTATCCCTTGGACCTTCTTATTGACGATGAAACACAGATATTGCATCGGAATTAAATACAAAAGGCACAATGCCGATTTAAGTACAAGAAGACTGACTCTTCCAACTGTCTATGTTTTGAAACATTCCTGTGCCACTAGTTTTAGATTCCGATGTTTCACTTCAGGTTTACTGTATCCCTCTGACCGTCTTATTGATGATGAAACACAGAAATTGCATTGGAATTAAATAGAAAAGGCACAATGCTGACTTATGTACTAGAAGACTGACCCTTCCTAGTGTCTATGTTTTGAACCATTCCTGTAACACTAGTTATAGATTCCGATGCTTCACTACAGGTTTACTGTATTCCTTGGACCTTCTTATTGACGATGAAACACAGAAATTGCATCGGAATTAAATACAAAATGCACAATGCCGACTAATGTACAAGAAGACTGACTCTTCCGACAGTCTATGTTTTGAACCATTCCTGTGACACTAGTTATAGATTCCGGTGCTTCACTCCAGGTTTACTGTATCCCTTGGACCTTCTTATTGACGATGAAACACAGAAATTGCATCGGAATTAAATATAAAACGCACAATGCCGCCTTAAGTACAAGAAAACTGACACATCTTACTGTCTATGATTTGAACCATTCGTGTGACTCTAGTTATAGATTCCGATGCTTCACTTCAGGTTTACTGTATCCCTCTGACCGTCTTATTGACGATCAAACACAGAAATTGCATCGGAATTAAATACAAAAGGCACAATGCCGACTTAAGTACAAGAAGACTGAATCTTCTTACTGTCTATGTTTTGAACCATTCCTGTGACACTAGTTATAGATTCCGATGCTTCAATTCAGGTCTACTGTATCCCTTGGACCTTCTTATTGACGATGAAACACAGAAATTGCATAGGAATTAAATACAATTGGCACAATGCCGACTTAAGTACAAGAAGACTGACTCTTCTTACTGACTATGTTTTGAACTATTCCTGTGACACTAGTTATAGATTCCGATGCTTCACATCAGATATACTGTATCCCTCTGACCTTCTTATTGACGATGAAACACAGAAATTGCATCGGAATTAAATACAAAAGGCACAATGCCGACTTAAGTACATGTAGACTGACTTTTCCTACTCTCTATGTTTTGAACCATTTCTGTGACACTAGTTATAGATTCCGATGGTTCATTTCAGGTTTACTGTATCCCTTGGACCTTCTTATTGACGATGACACACAGAAATTGCATCGGAATTAAATACAAAAGGCACAATGCCGACTTAACTACAAGAAGTCTGACTCTTCTTACTGACTATGTTTTGAACCATTCCTGTGACACTAGTTATAGATTCCGATGCTTAACTTCAGGATTACTGTATCCCTTGGACCTTCTTATTGACGATGAAACACAGAAATTACATCGGAATTACATAGAAAAGGCACAATGCCGACTTAAGTACGAGCATACTGACTCATCTTACTGTCCATGTTTTGAACCGTCCCTGTGACACTAGTTATAAATTCCGATGCTTCACTCCAGGTTTACTGTATCCCTTGGACCTTCTTATTGACGATGAAACACAGAAATTGAATCGGAATTAAATACAAAAACACAATGCCGTCTTAAGTACAAGAAGACTGACTCTTCTTACTGACTATGATTTGAACCATTCCTGGGACACTAGATATAGATTCCGATGATTCACTTCAGGTTAACTGTATACCTTGGACCTTCTTATTGACGATGAAACATAGATATTGCATCGGAATTAAATACAAAAGGCACAATGCCGAATTAAGTACAAGGAGACCGACTCTTCTTACTGTCTAGGTTTTGAAGCATTCCTGTGACACTAGTTATGGATTCCGATCGTTCATTTCAGGTTTACTGTATCCCTTGGACCTTCTTATTTACGATGAAACACAGAAATTGCATCGGAATTAAATACAAAAAGCACATTGCCGACTTAAGTACAACAAGACTGACTCTTCCAACTGTCTATGTTTTGAACCATTCCTGTGCCACTAGTCATAGATTACCATGCTTCACTTCAGGTTTACTGTATACCTCTGACCGTCTTATTGACGATGAATCACAGAAATTGCATCGGAATTAAATAGAAAAGGCACAATGCAGACTTAAGTACTAGAAGACTGACTCTTCCTACTGTCTATGTTTGAACCACTCCTGTGACACTAGTTATAGACTCCGATGCTTCACTCCAGGTTTACTGAATCCCTTGGACCTTCTTATTGACGATGAAACACAGAAATTGCATCAGAATTAAATACAAAAGGCACAATGCAGAATTAAGTACTAGAAGACTGACTCTTCCTACTGTCTATGTTTGAACCATTCCTGTGACACTAGTTATAGACTCCGATGCTTCACTCCAGGTTTACTGTATTCCTTGGACCTTCTTATTGACGATGAAACACAGAAATTGCATCAGAATTAAATACAAAAAGCACAATGCCGAATTAAGTACAAGAAGACTGACTCTTCTTACTGTCTATGTTTTGAACCATTCCAGTGACACTAGTTATGGATTCCGATCGTTCATTTCAGCTTTACTGTATCCCTTGGACCTTCTTATTGACGATGAAACACAGAAATTGCATCGGAATTAGATAGAAAAGGCACAATGCCGACTTAAGTACTAGAAGACTGACTCTTCCTACTGTCTATGTTTTGAACCATTCCTGTGACACTAGTTATAGATTCCGATGCTTCACTCCAGGTTTACTGTATTCCTTGGACCTTCTTATTGACGATGAAACACAGAAATTGCATCGGAATTAAGTACAAAAGGTACAATGTTGACTAATGTACAAGAAGACTGACTCTTCCGACAGTCTATGTTTTGAACCATTCCTGTGACACTAGTTATAGATTCCGGTGCTTCACTCCAGGTTTAGTGTATCCCTTGGACCTTCTTATTGACGATGAAACACAGAAATTGCATCGGAATTAAATATAAAATGCACAATGTCGCCTTAAGTACAAGAAAACTGACACATCTAACTGTCTATGCTTTGAACCATTCGTGTGACTCTAGTTATAGATTCCGATGCTTCACTTCAGGTTTACTGTATCCCTCTGACCGTCTTATTGACGATGAAACACAGAAATTGCATCGGAATTAAATACAAAAGGCACAATGTCGACTTAAGTACAAAAAGACTGACTCTTCTTACTGTCTATGCTTTGAACCATTAATGTGACACTAGTTATGGATTCCGATGCTTCAATTCAGGTTTACTGTATCCCTTGGACCTTCTTATTGACGATGAAACACAGAAATTGCATCGGAATTAGATATAAAATGCACAATGCCGTCTTCAGTACAAGAAAACTGACTCTTCTTACTGTCTATGCTTTGAACCATTCGTGTGACTCTAGTTATAGATTCCGATGCTTCACTTCAGGTTTCCTGTATCCCTTGGACCTTCGTATTGACGATGAAACACAGAAATTGCATCAGAATTAAATACAAAAGGCACAATGCCGAATTAAGTACAAGGAGACTGACTCTTCTTACTATCTATGTTTTGAACCATTCCTGTGACACTAGTTATGGATTCCGATCGTTCATTTCAGGTTTACTGTATCCCCTGGACCTTCTTATTGACGATGAAACACAGATATTGCATCGGAATTAAATACAAAAGCCACAATGCCGGCTTACGTACAAGAAGACTTACTCTTGCAACAGTCTATGCTTTGAACCATTCCTGTGCCACTAGTTATAGATTCCGATGCTTCACTTCAGGTTTACTGTATCCCTCTGACCGTCTTATTGACGATGAATCACAGAAATTGCATCGTAATTAAATAGAAAAGCACAATGCCGACTTAAGTACTAGAAGACTGACTCTTCCTACAGTCTATGTTTTGAACCATTCCTGTGACACTAGTTATAGACTCTGATGCTTCACTCCAGGTTTACTGTATCCCTCTGACCTTCTTATTGACGATGAAACACAGAAATTGCATCAGAATTAAATACAAAAGGCACAATGCCGAATTCATTACAAGAAGACTGACTCTTCTTACTGTCTATGATTTGAACCGTTCCTGTGACACTAGTTATGGATTCCGATCGTTCATTTCATGTTTACTGTATCCCTTGGACATTCTTATTGACGATGAAACACAGATATTGCATCGGAATTAAATACAAAAGGCACAATGCCGATTTAAGTACAAGAAGCCCTACTCTTCCAACTGTCTATGTTTTGAACCTTTCCTGTGCCACTAGTTATAGATTCCAATGTTTCACTTCAGGTTTACTGTATCCCTCTGACCGTCTTATTGACGATGAAACACAGAAATTGCATCGGAATTAAATAGAAAAGGCACAACGCCGACTTATGTACTAGAAGACTGACACTTCCTACTGTCTATGTTTTGAACCATTCCTGTGACACTAGTTATAGATTCCGATGCTTCACTCCAGGTTTACTGTATTCCTTGGACCTTCTTGTTGACGATGAAACACAGAAATTGCATCGGAATTAAATACAAAAGGCACAATGCCGACTTAACTACAAGAAGTCTGACTCTTCTTACTGACTATGTTTTGAACCATTCCTGTGACACTAGTTATAGATTCCGATGCTTAACTTCAGGATTACTGTATCCCTTGGACCTTCTTATTGACGATGAAACACAGAAATTACATCGGAATTACATAGAAAAGGCACAATGCCGACTTAAGTACGAGCATACTGACTCATCTTACTGTCTATGTTTTGAACCGTCCCTTTGACACTAGTTATAAATTCCGATGCTTCACTCCAGGTTTACTGTATCCCTTGGACCTTCTTATTGACGATGAAACACAGAAATTGAATCGGAATTAAATACAAAAACACAATGCCGTCTTAAGTACAAGAAGACTGACTCTTCTTACTGACTATGATTTGAACCATTCGTGTGACTCTAGTTATAGATTCCGATGCTTCACTTCAGGTTTACTGTATCCCTCTGACCGTCTTATTGACGATCAAACACAGAAATTGCATCGGAATTAAATACAAAAGGCACAATGCCGACTTAAGTACAAGAAGACTGAATCTTCTTACTGTCTATGTTTTGAACCATTCCTGTGACACTAGTTATAGATTCCGATGCTTCAATTCAGGTCTACTGTATCCCTTGGACCTTCTTATTGACGATGAAACACAGAAATTGCATAGGAATTAAATACAATTGGCACAATGCCGACTTAAGTACAAGAAGACTGACTCTTCTTACTGACTATGTTTTGAACTATTCCTGTGACACTAGTTATAGATTCCGATGCTTCACATCAGATATACTGTATCCCTCTGACCTTCTTATTGACGATGAAACACAGAAATTGCATCGGAATTAAATACAAAAGGCACAATGCCGACTTAAGTACATGTAGACTGACTTTTCCTACTCTCTATGTTTTGAACCATTTCTGTGACACTAGTTATAGATTCCGATGGTTCATTTCAGGTTTACTGTATCCCTTGGACCTTCTTATTGACGATGACACACAGAAATTGCATCGGAATTAAATACAAAAGGCACAATGCCGACTTAACTACAAGAAGTCTGACTCTTCTTACTGACTATGTTTTGAACCATTCCTGTGACACTAGTTATAGATTCCGATGCTTAACTTCAGGATTACTGTATCCCTTGGACCTTCTTATTGACGATGAAACACAGAAATTACATCGGAATTACATAGAAAAGGCACAATGCCGACTTAAGTACGAGCATACTGACTCATCTTACTGTCCATGTTTTGAACCGTCCCTGTGACACTAGTTATAAATTCCGATGCTTCACTCCAGGTTTACTGTATCCCTTGGACCTTCTTATTGACGATGAAACACAGAAATTGAATCGGAATTAAATACAAAAACACAATGCCGTCTTAAGTACAAGAAGACTGACTCTTCTTACTGACTATGATTTGAACCTTTCCTGGGACACTAGATATAGATTCCGATGATTCACTTCAGGTTAACTGTATACCTTGGACCTTCTTATTGACGATGAAACATAGATATTGCATCGGAATTAAATACAAAAGGCACAATGCCGAATTAAGTACAAGGAGACCGACTCTTCTTACTGTCTAGGTTTTGAAGCATTCCTGTGACACTAGTTATGGATTCCGATCGTTCATTTCAGGTTTACTGTATCCCTTGGACCTTCTTATTTACGATGAAACACAGAAATTGCATCGGAATTAAATACAAAAAGCACATTGCCGACTTAAGTACAACAAGACTGACTCTTCCAACTGTCTATGTTTTGAACCATTCCTGTGCCACTAGTCATAGATTACCATGCTTCACTTCAGGTTTACTGTATACCTCTGACCGTCTTATTGACGATGAATCACAGAAATTGCATCGGAATTAAATAGAAAAGGCACAATGCAGACTTAAGTACTAGAAGACTGACTCTTCCTACTGTCTATGTTTGAACCACTCCTGTGACACTAGTTATAGACTCCGATGCTTCACTCCAGGTTTACTGAATCCCTTGGACCTTCTTATTGACGATGAAACACAGAAATTGCATCAGAATTAAATACAAAAGGCACAATGCAGAATTAAGTACTAGAAGACTGACTCTTCCTACTGTCTATGTTTGAACCATTCCTGTGACACTAGTTATAGACTCCGATGCTTCACTCCAGGTTTACTGTATTCCTTGGACCTTCTTATTGACGATGAAACACAGAAATTGCATCAGAATTAAATACAAAAAGCACAATGCCGAATTAAGTACAAGAAGACTGACTCTTCTTACTGTCTATGTTTTGAACCATTCCAGTGACACTAGTTATGAATTCCGATCGTTCATTTCAGCTTTACTGTATCCCTTGGACCTTCTTATTGACGATGAAACACAGAAATTGCATCGGAATTAGATAGAAAAGGCACAATGCCGACTTAAGTACTAGAAGACTGACTCTACCTACTGTCTATGTTTTGAACCATTCCTGTGACACTAGTTATAGATTCCGATGCTTCACTCCAGGTTTACTGTATTCCTTGGACCTTCTTATTGACGATGAAACACAGAAATTGCATCGGAATTAAGTACAAAAGGTACAATGTTGACTAATGTACAAGAAGACTGACTCTTCCGACAGTCTATGTTTTGAACCATTCCTGTGACACTAGTTATAGATTCCGGTGCTTCACTCCAGGTTTAGTGTATCCCTTGGACCTTCTTATTGACGATGAAACACAGAAATTGCATCGGAATTAAATATAAAATGCACAATGTCGCCTTAAGTACAAGAAAACTGACACATCTAACTGTCTATGCTTTGAACCATTCGTGTGACTCTAGTTATAGATTCCGATGCTTCACTTCAGGTTTACTGTATCCCTCTGACCGTCTTATTGACGATGAAACACAGAAATTGCATCGGAATTAAATACAAAAGGCACAATGTCGACTTAAGTACAAAAAGACTGACTCTTCTTACTGTCTATGTTTTGAACCATTAATGTGACACTAGTTATGGATTCCGATGCTTCAATTCAGGTTTACTGTATCCCTTGGACCTTCTTATTGACGATGAAACACAGAAATTGCATCGGAATTAGATATAAAATGCACAATGCCGTCTTCAGTACAAGAAATATGACTCTTCTTACTGTCTATGCTTTGAACCATTCGTGTGACTCTAGTTATAGATTCCGATGCTTCACTTCAGGTTTCCTGTATCCCTTGGACCTTCGTATTGACGATGAAACACAGAAATTGCATCAGAATTAAATACAAAAGGCACAATGCCGAATTAAGTACAAGGAGACTGACTCTTCTTACTATCTATGTTTTGAACCATTCCTGTGACACTAGTTATGGATTCCGATCGTTCATTTCAGGTTTACTGTATCCCCTGGACCTTCTTATTGACGATGAAACACAGATATTGCATCGGAATTAAATACAAAAGCCACAATGCCGGCTTACGTACAAGAAGACTTACTCTTGCAACAGTCTATGCTTTGAACCATTCCTGTGCCACTAGTTATATATTCCGATGCTTCACTTCAGGTTTACTGTATCCCTCTGACCGTCTTATTGACGATGAATCACAGAAATTGCATCGTAATTAAATAGAAAAGGCACAATGCCGACTTAAGTACTAGAAGACTGACTCTTCCTACAGTCTATGTTTTGAACCATTCCTGTGACACTAGTTATAGACTCTGATGCTTCACTCCAGGTTTACTGTATCCCTCTGACCTTCTTATTGACGATGAAACACAGAAATTGCATCAGAATTAAATACAAAAGGCACAATGCCGAATTAATTACAAGAAGACTGACTCTTCTTACTGTCTATGATTTGAACCGTTCCTGTGACACTAGTTATGGATTCCGATCGTTCATTTCATGTTTACTGTATCCCTTGGACATTCTTATTGACGATGAAACACAGATATTGCATCGGAATTAAATACAAAAGGCACAATGCCGATTTAAGTACAAGAAGCCCTACTCTTCCAACTGTCTATGTTTTGAACCTTTCCTGTGCCACTAGTTATAGATTCCAATGTTTCACTTCAGGTTTACTGTATCCCTCTGACCGTCTTATTGACGATGAAACACAGAAATTGCATCGGAATTAAATAGAAAAGGCACAACGCCGACTTATGTACTAGAAGACTGACACTTCCTACTGTCTATGTTTTGAACCATTCCTGTGACACTAGTTATAGATTCCGATGCTTCACTCCAGGTTTACTGTATTCCTTGGACCTTCTTGTTGACGATGAAACACAGAAATTGCATCGGAATTAAATACAAAAGGCACAATGCCGACTTAACTACAAGAAGTCTGACTCTTCTTACTGACTATGTTTTGAACCATTCCTGTGACACTAGTTATAGATTCCGATGCTTAACTTCAGGATTACTGTATCCCTTGGACCTTCTTATTGACGATGAAACACAGAAATTACATCGGAATTACATAGAAAAGGCACAATGCCGACTTAAGTACGAGCATACTGACTCATCTTACTGTCTATGTTTTGAACCGTCCCTTTGACACTAGTTATAAATTCCGATGCTTCACTCCAGGTTTACTGTATCCCTTGGACCTTCTTATTGACGATGAAACACAGAAATTGAATCGGAATTAAATACAAAAACACAATGCCGTCTTAAGTACAAGAAGACTGACTCTTCTTACTGACTATGATTTGAACCATTCCTGTGACACTAGTTATAGATTCCGAAGATTCACTTCAGGTTAACTGTATACCTTGGACCTTCTTATTTACGATGAAACACAGATATTGCATCGGAATTAAATACAAAAGCCACATTGCCGACTTAAGTACAACAAGACTGACTCTTCCAACTGTCTATGTTTTGAACCATTCCTGTGCCACTAGTCATAGATTACCATGCTTCACTTCAGGTTTACTGTATACCTCTGACTGTCTTATTGACGATGAATCACAGAAATTGCATCGGAATTAAATAGAAAAGGCACAATGCAGACTTAAGTACTAGAAGACTGACTCTTCCTACTGTCTATGTTTGAACCACTCCTGTGACACTAGTTATAGACTCCGATGCTTCACTCCAGGTTTACTGTATCCCTTGGACCTTCTTATTGACGATGAAACACAGAAATTGCATCAGAATTAAATACAAAAAGCACAATGCCGAATTAAGTACAAGAAGACTGACACTTCTTACTGTCTATGATTTGAACCATTCCAGTGACACTAGTTATGGATTCCGATCGTTCATTTCAGGTTTACTGTAACCCTTGGACCTTCTTATTGACGATGAAACACAGAAATTGCATCGGAATTAGATAGAAAAGGCACAATGCCGACTTAAGTACTAGAAGACTGACTCTTCCTACTGTCTACGATTTTAACCATTCCTGTGACACTAGCTATAGACTCCGTTGCTTCACTCCAGGTTTACTGAATCCCTAGGACCTTCTTATTGACGATGAAACACAGAAATTGCATCAGAATTAAATACAAAAGGCACAATGCAGAATTAAGTACTAGAAGACTGACTCTTCCTACTGTCTATGTTTGAACCATTCCTGTGACACTAGTTATAGACTCCGATGCTTCACTCCAGGTTTACTGTATCCCTTGGACCTTCTTATTGACGATGAAACACAGAAATTGCATCAGAATTAAATACAAAAAGCACAATGCCGAATTAAGTACAAGAAGACTGACTCTTCTTACTGTCTATGTTTTGAACCATTCCAGTGACACTAGTTATGGATTCCGATTGTTCATTTCAGGTTTACTGTATCCCTTGGACCTTCTTATTGACGATGAAACACAGAAATTGCATCGGTATTAGATAGAAAAGGCACAATGCCGACTTAAGTACTAGAAGACTGACTCTACCTACTGTCTATGTTTTGAACCATTCCTGTGACACTAGTTATAGATTCCGATGCTTCACTCCAGGTTTACTGTATTCCTTGGACCTTCTTATTGACGATGAAACACAGAAATTGCATCGGAATTAAATACAAAAGGTATAATGCTGACTAATGTACAAGAAGACTGACTCTTCCGACAGTCTATGTTTTGAACCATTCCTGTGACACTAGTTATAGATTCCGGTGCTTCACTCCAGGTTTAGTGTATCCCTTGGACCTTCTTATTGACGATGAAACACAGAAATTGCATCGGAATTAAATATAAAATGCACAATGCCGCCTTAAGTACAAGATAACTGACACATCTAACTGTCTATGCTTTGAACCATTCGTGTGACTCTAGTTATAGATTCCGATGCTTCACTTCAGGTTTACTGTATCCCTCTGACCGTCTTATTGACGATGAAACACAGAAATTGCATCGGAATTAAATACAAAAGGCACAATGCCGACTTAAGTACAAAAAGACTGACTCTTCTTACTGTCTATGTTTTTAACCATTAATGTGACACTAGTTATGGATTCCGATGCTTCAATTCAGGTTTACTGTATCCCTTCGACCTTCTTATTGACGATGAAACACAGAAATTGCATCGGAATTAAATATAAAATGCACAATGCCGTCTTAAGTACAAGAAAACTGACTCTTCTTACTGTCTATGCTTTGAACCATTCGTGTGACTCTAGTTATAGATTCCGATGCTTCACTTCAGGTTTCCTGTATCCCTTGGACCTTCTTATTGACGATGAAACACAGAAATTGCATCAGAATTAAATACAAAAGGCACAATGCCGAATTAAGTACAAGGAGACTGACTCTTCTTACTATCTATGATTTGAACCATTCCTGTGACACTAGTTATGGATTCCGATCGTTCATTTCAGGTTTACTGTATCCCTTGGACCTTCTTATTGACGATGAAACACAGATATTGCATCGGAATTAAATACAAAAGCCACAATGCCGGCTTACGTACAAGAAGACTGACTCTTGCAACAGTCTATGCTTTGAACCATTCCTGTGCCACTAGTTATAGATTCCAATGCTTCACTTCAGGTTTACTGTATCCCTCTGACCGTCTTATTGACGATGAATCACAGAAATTGCATCGTAATTAAATAGAAAAGGCACAATGCCGACTTAAGTACTAGTAGACTGACTCTTCCTACAGTCTCTGTTTTGAACCATTCCTGTGACACTAGTTATAGACTCTGATGCTTCACTCCAGGTTTACTGTATCCCTTGGACCTTCTTATTGACGATGAAACACAGAAATTGCATCAGAATTTAATACAAAAGGCACAATGCCGAATTAATTACAAGAAGACTGACTCTTCTTACTGTCAATGATTTGAACCATTCCTGTGACACTAGTTATGGATTCCGATCGTTCATTTCATGTTTACTGTATCCCTTGGACATTCTTATTGACGATGAAACACAGATATTGCATCGGAATTAAATACAAAAGGCACAATGCCGATTTAAGTACAAGAAGACTGACTCTTCCAACTGTCTCTGTTTTGAAACATTCCTGTGCCACTAGTTATAGATTCCGATGTTTCACTTCAGGTTTACTGTATCCCTCCGACCGTCTTATTGACGATGAAACACAGAAATTGCATCGGAATTAAATAGAAAAGGCACAACGCCGACTTATGTACTAGAAGACTGACACTTCCTACTGTCTATGTTTTGAACCATTCCTGTGACACTAGTTATAGATTCCGATGCTTCACTCCAGGTTTACTGTTTTCCTTGGACCTTCTTATTGACGATGAAACACAGAAATTGCATCGGAATTAAATACGAAAGGCACAATGCCGACTAATGTACAAGAAGACTGACTCTTCCGACAGTCTATGTTTTGAACCATTCCTGTGACACTAGTTATAGATTCCGGTGCTTCACTCCAGGTTTACTGTATCCCTTGGACCTTCTTATTGACGATGAAACACAGAAATTGCATCGGAATTAAACATAAAATGCACAATGCCGCCTTAAGTACAAGAAAACTGACACATCTTACTGTCTATGCTTTGAACCATTCGTGTGACTCTAGTTATAGACTCCGATGCTTCACTCCAGGTTTACTGTATCCCTTGGACCTTCTTATAGACGATGAAACACAGAAATTGCATCAGAATTAAATACAAAAGGCACAATGCCGACTTAAGTACAAGAAGACTGACTCTTCTTACTGTCTATGTTTTGAACCATTCCTGTGACACTAGTTATAGATTCCGATGCTTCAATTCAGGTCTACTGTATCCCTTGGACCTTCTTATTGACGATGAAACACAGAAATTGCATCGGAATTAAATACAATAGGCACAACGCCGACTTAAGTACAAGAAGACTGATTCTTCTTACTGACTATGTTTTGAACTATTCCTGTGACACTAGTTATAGATTCCGAGCTTCACTTCAGATTTACTGTATCCCTCTGACCTTCTTCTTGACGATGAAACACAGAAATTGCATCGGAATTAAATACAAAAGGCACAATGCCGACTTAAGTACATGTAGACTAATTTTTTCCTACTCTCTATGTTTTCAACCATTCCTGTGACACTAGTTATAGATTCTGATGGTTCATTTCAGGTTTACTGTATCCCTTGGACCTTCTTATTGGCGATGAAACACAGAAATTGCATCGGAATTAAATACAAAATGCACAATGCCGATTTCAGTACAGGAAGACTGACTCTTCCAACTGTCTATATTTGAACCATTCCTGTGCCACTAGTTATAGATTCCGATGTTTCACTTCAGGTTTACTGTATTCCTTGGAATATCTTATTGACGATGAAACACAGAAATTGCATCGGAATTAAATAGAAAAAGCACAACGCCGACTTATGTACTAGAAGACTGACACTTCCTACAGTCTAAGTTTTGAACCATTCCTGTGACACTAGTTATAGATTCCGATGCTTCACTCCAGGTTTACTGTATTCCTTGGACCTTCTTATTGACGATGAAACACAGAAATTGCATCGGAATTAAATACAAAAGGCACAATGCCGACTAATGTACAAGAAGACTGACTCTTCCGACAGTCTATGTTTTGAACCATTCCTGTGACACTAGTTATAGATTCCGGTGCTTCACTCCAGGTTTAGTGTATCCCTTGGACCTTCTTATTGACGATGAAACACAGAAATTGCATCGGAATTAAATATAGAATGCACAATGCCGCCTTAAGTACAAGAAAACTGACACATCTTACTGTCTATGCTTTGAACCATTCGTGTGACTCTAGTTATAGATTCCGATGCTTCACTTCAGGTTTACTGTATCCCTCTGACCGTCTTATTGACGATGAAACACAGAAATTGCATCGGAATTAAATACAAAAGGCACAATGCCGACTTAAGTACAAGAAGACTGACTCTTCTTACTGTCTATGTTTTGAACCATTAATGTGACACTAGTTATGGATTCCGATCCTTCAATTCAGGTTTACTGTATCCCTTGGACCTTCTTATTGACGATGAAACACAGAAATTGCATCGGAATTGAATACAAAAGGCACAATGCCGACAAATGTACAAGAAGACTGACTCTTCCGACAGTCTATGTTTTGAACCATTCCTGTGACACTAGTTATAGATTCCGGTGCTTCACTCCAGGTTTACTGTATCCCTTGGACCTTCTTATTGACGATGAAACACAGAAATTGCATCGGAATTAAATACAATAGGCACAACGCCGACTTAAGTACAAGAAGACTGACTCTTCTTACTGACTATGTTTTGAACCATTCCTGTGACACTAGTTATAGATTCCGATGATTCACTTCAGGTTAACTGTATCCCTTGGACCTTCTTATTGACGATGAAACACAGAAATTGCATCGGAATTAAATACAAAAGGCACAATGCCGACTTCAGTACATGTAGACTGACTTTTCCTACTCTCTATGTTTTGAACCATTACTGTGACACTAGTTATAGATTCCGATGGTTCATTTCAGGTGTACTGTATCCCTTGGACCTTCTTATTGACGATGAAACACAGAAATTGCATCGGAATTAAATACAAAAGGCACAATGCCGACTTAACTACAAGAAGTCTGACTCTTCTTACTGACTATGTTTTGAACCATTCCTGTGACACTAGTTATAGATTCCGATGCTTAACTTCAGGATTACTGTATCCCTTGGACCTTCTTATTGACGATGAAACACAGAAATTACATCGGAATTACATAGAAAAGGCACAATGCGACTTAAGTACAAGAATACTGACTCATCTTACTGTCTATGTTTTGAACCGTCCCTGTGACACTAGTTATAAATTCCGATGCTTCACTCCAGGTTTACTGTATCCCTTGGACCTTCTTATTGACGATGAAGCACAGAAATTGAATCGGAATTAAATACAAAAAGCACAATGCCGTCTTAAGTACAAGAAGACTGACTCTTCTTACTCACTATGTTTGAACCATTCCTGTGACACTAGTTATAGATTCCGATGCTTCACTTCAGGTGTACTGTATCCCTCTGACCTCCTTATTGACGATGAAACACAGAAATTGCATCGGAATTAAATACAAGAGTCACAATGCCGACTTAAGTAAAAGAAGTCTGACTCTTCTTACTGTCTATGGTTTGAACCATTCCTGTGACACAAGTTATGGATTCCGATGCTTCACGCTAATTTTACTGTATCCCTTGGACCTTCTTATTGACGATGAAACACAGAAATTGCATCAGAATTAAATAGAAAAGGCACAATGATGACTTAAGTACAAGTAGACTGACTCTTCTTACTGACTATGATTTGAACCATTCCTGTGACACTAGTTATAGATTCCGATGATTCACTTCAGGTTAACTGTATCCCTTGGACCTTCTTATTGACGATGAAACACAGATATTGCATCGGAATTAAATACAAAAGGCACAATGACGAATTAAGTACAAGGAGACCGACTCTTCTTACTGTCTATGTTTTGAAGCATTCCTGTGACACAAGTTATGGATTCCGATCGTTCATTTCAGGTTTACTGTATCCCTTGGACCTTGTTATTTACGATGAAACACAGATATTGCATCGGAATTAAATACAAAAGGCACATTGCCGACTTAAGTACAAGAAGACTGACTCTTCCAACTGTCTATGTTTTGAACCATTCCTGTGCCACTAGTCATAGATTACCATGCTTCACTTCAGGTTTACTGTATCCCTCCGACCGTCTTCTTGACGATGAATCTCAGAAATTGCATCGGAATTAAATAGAAAAGGCACAATGCCGAATTAAGTACAAGAAGACTGACTCTTCTTACTGTCTATGTTTTGAACCATTCCAGTGACACTAGTTATGGATTCCGATCGTTCATTTCAGGTTTACTGTATCCCTTGGACCTTCTTATTGACGATGAAACACAGAAATTGCATCGGAATTAGATAGAAAAGGCACAATGCCGACTTAAGTACTAGAAGACTGACTCTACCTACTGTCTATGTTTTGAACCATTCCTGTGACACTAGTTATAGATTCCGATGCTTCACTCCAGGTTTACTGTATTCCTTGGACCTTCTTATTGACGATGAAACACAGAAATTGCATCGGAATTAAATACAAAAGGTACAATGCTGACTAATGTACAAGAAGACTGACTCTTCCGACAGTCTATGTTTTGAACCATTCCTGTGACACTAGTTATAGATTCCGGTGCTTCACTCCAGGTTTAGTGTATCCCTTGGACCTTCTTATTGACGATGAAACACAGAAATTGCATCGGAATTAAATATAAAATGCACAATGCCGCCTTAAGTACAAGAAAACTGACACATCTAACTGTCTATGCTTTGAACCATTCGTGTGACTCTAGTTATAGATTCCGATGCTTCACTTCAGGTTTACTGTATCCCTCTGACCGTCTTATTGACGATGAAACACAGAAATTGCATCGGAATTAAATACAAAATGCACAATGCCGACTTAAGTACAAAAAGACTGACTCTTCTTACTGTCTATGTTTTGAACCATTAATGTGACACTAGTTATGGATTCCGATGCTTCACTTCAGGTTTACTGTATCCCTCTGACCGTCTTATTGACGATGAATCACAGAAATTGCATCGTAATTAAATAGAAAATGCACAATGCCGACTTAAGTACTAGAAGACTGACTCTTCCTACAGTCTCTGTTTTGAACCATTCCTGTGACACTAGTTATAGACTCTGATGCTTCACTCCAGGTTTACTGTATCCCTTGGACCTTCTTATTGACGATGAAACACAGAAATTGCATCAGAATTAAATACAAAAGGCACAATGCCGAATTAATTACAAGAAGACTGACTCTTCTTACTGTCTATGATTTGAACCATTCCTGTGACACTAGTTATGGATTCCGATCGTTCATTTCATGTTTACTGTATCCCTTGGACATTCTTATTGACGATGAAACACAGATATTGCATCGGAATTAAATACAAAAGGCACAATGCCGATTTAAGTACAAGAAGACTGACTCTTCCAACTGTCTATGTTTTGAAACTTTCCTGTGCCACTAGTTATAGATTCCGATGTTTCACTTCAGGTTTACTGTATCCCTCTGACCGTCTTATTGACGATGAAACACAGAAATTGCATCGGAATTAAATAGAAAAGGCACAACGCCGACTTATGTACTAGAAGACTGACACTTATTACTGTCTATGTTTTGAACCATTCCTGTGACACTAGTTATAAATTCCGATGCTTCACTCCAGGTTTACTGTATTCCTTGGACCTTCTTGTTGACGATGAAACACAGAAATTTCATCGGAATTAAATACGAAAGGCACAATGCCGACTAATGTACAAGAAGACTGACTCTTCCGACAGGCTATGTTTTGAACCATTCCTGTGACACTAGTTATAGATTCCGGTGCTTCACTCCAGGTTTACTGTATCCCTTGGACCTTGTTATTGACGATGAAACACAGAAATTGCATCGGAATTAAACATAAAATGCACAATGCCGCCTTAAGTACAAGAAAACTGACACATCTTACTGTCTATGCTTTGAACCATTCGTGTGACTCTAGTTATAGACTCCGATGCTTCACTCCAGGTTTACTGTATCCCTTGGACCTTCTTATAGACGATGAAACACAGAAATTGCATCGGAATTAAATACAATAGGCACAACGCCGACTTAAGTACAAGAAGACTGACTCTTCTTACTGACTATGTTTTGAACTATTCCTGTGACACTAGTTATAGATTCCGATGCTTCACTTCAGATTTACTGTATCCCTCTGACCGTCTTCTTGACGATGAAACACAGAAATTGCATCGGAATTAAATACAAAAGGCACAATGCCGACTTAAGTACATGTAGACTGACTTTTCCTACTCTCTATGTTTTGAACCATTCCTGTGACACTAGTTATAGATTCTGATGGTTCATTTCAGGTTTACTGTATCCCTTGGACCTTCTTATTGGCGATGAAACACAGAAATTGCATCGGAATTAAATACAAAATGCACAATGCCGATTTCAGTACAGCAAGACTGACTCTTCCAACTGTCTATATTTGAACCATTCCTGTGCCACTAGTTATAGATTCCGATGTTTCACTTCAGGTTTACTGTATTCCTTGGAACATCTTATTGACGATGAAACACAGAAATTGCATCGGAATTAAATAGAAAAAGCACAACGCCGACTTATGTACTAGAAGACTGACACTTCCTACAGTGTATGTTTTGAACCATTCCTGTGACACTAGTTATAGATTCCGATGCTTCACTCCAGGTTTACTGTATTTCTTGCACCTTCTTATTGACGATGAAACACAGAAATTGCATCGGAATTAAATACAAAAGGCACAATGCCGACTAATGTACAAGAAGACTGACTCTTCCGACAGTCTATGTTTTGAACCATTCCTGTGACACTAGTTATAGATTCCGGTGCTTCACTCCAGGTTTAGTGTATCCCTTGGACCTTCTTATTGACGATGAAACACAGAAATTGCATCGGAATTAAATATAAAATGCACAATGCCGCCTTAAGTACAAGAAAACTGACACATCTTACTGTCTATGCTTTGAACCATTCGTGTGACTCTAGTTATAGATTCCGATGCTTCACTTCAGGTTTACTGTATCCCTCTGACCGTCTTATTGACGATGAAACACAGAAATTGCATCGGAATTAAATACAAAAGGCACAATGCCGACTTAAGTACAAGAAGACTGACTCTTCTTACTGTCTATGTTTTGAACCATTAATGTGACACTAGTTATGGATTCCGATCCTTCAATTCAGGTTTACTGTATCCCTTGGACCTTCTTATTGACGATGAAACACAGAAATTGCATCGGAATTGAATACAAAAGGCACAATGCCGACAAATGTACAAGAAGACTGACTCTTCCGACAGTCTATGTTTTGAACCATTCCTGTGACACTAGTTATAGATTCCGGTGCTTCACTCCAGGTTTACTATATCCCTTGGACCCTCTTATTGACGATGAAACACAGAAATTGCATCGGAATTAAATACAATAGGCACAACGCCGGCTTAAGTACAAGAAGACTGACTCTTCTTACAGACTATGTTTTGAACCATTCCTGTGACACTAGTTATAGATTCCGATGATTCACTTCAGGTTAACTGTATCCCTTGGACCTTCTTATTGACGATGAAACGCAGAAATTGCATCGGAATTAAATACAAAAGGCACAATGCCGACTTAAGTACATGTAGACTGACTTTTCCTACTCTCTATGCTTTGAACCATTACTGTGACACTAGTTATAGATTCCAATGGTTCATTTCAGGTGTACTGTATCCCTTGGACCTCCTTATTGACGATGAAACACAGAAATTGCATCCGAATTAAATACAAAAGGCACAATGCCGACTTAACTACAAGAAGTCTGACTCTTCTTACTGACTATGTTTTGAACCATTCCTGTGACACTAGTTATAGATTCCGATGCTTAACTTCAGGATTACTGTATCCCTTGGACCTTCTTATTGACGATGAAACACAGAAATTACATCGGAATTACATAGAAAAGGCACAATGCGACTTAAGTACAAGATTACTGACTCATCTTACTGTCTATGTTTTGAACCGTCCCTGTGACACTAGTTATAAATTCCGATGCTTCACTCCAGGTTTACTGTATCCCTTGGACCTTCTTATTGACGATGAAGCACAGAAATTGAATCGGAATTAAATACAAAAAGCACAATGCCGTCTTAAGTACAAGAAGACTGACTCTTCTTACTGACTATGTTTGAACCATTCCTGTGACACTAGTTATAGATTCCGTTGCTTCACTTCAGGTTTACTGTATCCCTCTGACCTCCTTATTGACGATGAAACACAGAAATTGCATCGGAATTAAATACAAGAGGCACAATGCCGACTTAAGTACAAGAAGACTGACTCTTCTTACTGACTATGATTTGAACCATTCCTGTGACACTAGTTATAGATTCCGATGATTCACTTCAGGTTAACTGTATCCCTTGGACCTTCTTATTGACGATGAAACACAGATATTGCATCGGTATTAAATACAAAAGGCACAATGACGAATTAAGTACAAGGAGACCGACTCTTCTTACTGTCTATGTTTTGAAGCATACCTGTGACACAAGTTATGGATTCCGATCGTTCATTTCAGGTTTACTGTATCCCTTGGACCTTGTTTTTTACGATGAAACACAGATATTGCATCGGAATTAAATACAAAAGGCACATTGCCGACTTAAGTACAAGAAGACTGACTCTTCCAACTGTCTATGTTTTGAACCATTCCTGTGCCACTAGTCATAGATTACCATGCTTCACTTCAGGTTTACTGTATCCCTCTGACCGTCTTCTTGACGATGAATCACAGAAATTGCATCGGAATTAAATAGAAAAGGCACAATGCCGAATTAAGTACAAGAAGACTGACTCTTCTTACTGTCTATGATTTGAACCATTCCAGTGACTCTAGTTATGGATTCCGATCGTTCATTTCAGGTTTACTGTATCCCTTGGACCTTCTTATTGACGATGAAACACAGAAATGGCATCGGAATTAAATAGAAAAGGCACAATGCCGACTTATGTACTAGCAGACTGACTCTTCCTACTGTCTATGCTTTGAACCATTCCTGTGACACTAGTTATAGATTCCGATGCTTCACTCTAGGTTTACTGTATTCCTTGGACCTTCTTATTGACGATGAAACACAGAAATTGCATCGGAAGTAAATACAAAAGGCACAATGCCGACTAATGTACATGAAGACTGACTCTTCCGACAGTCTATGTTTTGAACCATTCCTGTGACACTAGTTATAGATTCCGGTGCTTCACTCCAGGTTTAGTGTATCCCTTGGACCTTCTTATTGACAATGAAACACAGAAATTGCATCGGAATTAAATATAAAATGCACAATGCCGCCTTAAGTACAAAAAAACTGACACATCTTACTGTCTATGCTTTGAACCATTCGTGTGACTCTAGTTATAGATTCCGATGCTTCACTTCAGGTTTACTGTATCCCTCGGACCGTCTAATTGACGATGAAACACAGAAATTGCATCGGAATTTAATACAAAAGGCACAATGCCGACATAAGTACAAGAAGACTGACTCTTATTACTGTCTATGTTTTGAACCATTAATGTGACACTAGTTATGGATTCCGATGCTTCAATTCAGGTTTACTGTATCCCTTGGACCTTCTTATTGACGATGAAACACAGAAATTGCATCGGAATTAAATATAAAATGCACAATGTCGTCTTAAGTACAAGAAAACTGACTGTTCTTACTGTCTATGCTTTGATCCATTCGTGTGACTCTAGTTATAGGTTCCGATGCTTCACTTCAGGTTTACTGTATCCCTTGGACCTTCTTATTGACGATGAAACACAGAAATTGCATCAGAATTAAATACAAAAGGCACAATGCCGAATTAAGTACAAGAAGACTGACTCTTCTTACTGTCTATGTTTTGAACAATTCCTGTGACACTAGTTATGGATTCCGATCATTCATTTCAGGTTTACTGTATCCCTTGGGCCTTTTTATTGACGATGAAACACAGAAATTGCATCGGAATTAAATACAGAAGGCACAATGCCGACTAATGTACAAGAAGACTGACTCTTCCGACATTCTATGTTGTGAACCATTCCTATGACACTAGTTATAGATTCCGGCGCTTCACTCCAGGTTTATTGTATCCCTTGGACCTTCTTATTGACGATGAAACACAGAAATTGCATCGGAATTAAATATAAAATGCACAATGCCGTCTTAAATATAAGAAAACTGACCCTTCTTACTGTCTATGCTTTGAACCATTCGTTTGACACTAGTTATAGATTCCGTTGCTTCACTTCAGGTTTACTGTATCCCTCTGAATTTCTTATTGACGATGAAACACAGAAATTGCATCGGTATTAAATACAAAAGGCAAAATGCCGACTTAAGTACAAGAAGACTGACTCTTCTTACTGTCTATGTTCTGAACCATTAATGTGACACTAGTTATGGATTCCGATGCTTCAATTCAGGTTTACTGTATATCTTGGACCTTCTTATTGACGATGAAATACAGAAATTGCATCAGAATTAAATACAAAAGGCACAATGCCGAATTAAGTACAAGTAGACTGACTCTTCTTACTATCTATGTTTTGAACCATTCCTGTGACACTAGTTATGGATTCCGACGTTCATTTCAGGTTTACTGTATCCCTTGGACCTTCTTATTGTCGATGAAACACAGATATTGCGTCGGAATTAAATACAAAAGCCACAATACTGGCTTAAGTACAAGAAGACTGACTCTTCCAACTGTCTTTGCTTTGAACCATTCCTGTGCCACTAGTTATGGATTCCGATGTTTCACTTCAGGTTTACTGTATCCCTCTGACCGTCTTATTGACGATGAATCACAGAAATTGCATCGGAATTAAATAGAAAAGGCACAATGCCGACTTAAGTACTAGAAGACTGACTCTTCCTACTGTCTATGTTTTGAACCATTCCTGTGACACTAGTTATAGACTCTGATGCTTCACTCCAGGTTTACTGTATCCCTTGGACCTTCTTATTGACGATGAAACACAGAAATTGCATCAGAATTAAATACAAAAAGCACAATGCCGAATTAAGTACAAGAAGACTGACTCTTCTTACTGTCTACGATTTGAACCATTCCTGTGACACTAGTTATAGATTCCGATGCTTCACTTCAGGTTTACTGTATCCCTCTGACCTCCTTATTGACGATGAAACACAGAAATTGCATCGGAATTAAATACAAGAGGCACAATGCCGACTTAAGTAAAAGACGTCTGACTCTTCTTACTGTCTATGGTTTGAACCATTCCGGTCACACTAGTTATGGATTCCGATGCTTCACTCTAGGTTTACTGTATCCCTTGGACCTTCTTATTGACGATGAAACACAGAAATTGCATCAGAATTAAATAGAAAAGGCACAATGATGACATAAGTACAAGAAGACTGACTCTTCTTACTGACTATGATTTGAACCATTCCTGTGACACTAGTTACAGATTCCGATGATTCACTTCAGGTTAACTGTACTACTTGGACCTTCTTATTGACGATGAAACACAGATATTGCATCGGAATTAAATACAAAAGGCACAATGCCGAATTAAGTACAAGGAGACCGACTCATCTTACTGTCTATGTTTTGAAGCATTGCTGTGACACTAGTTATGGATTCCGATCGTTCATTTCAGGTTTACTGTATCCCTTGGACCTTCTTATTTACGATGAAACTCAGATATTGCATCGGAATTAAATACAAAAGGCACATTGCCGACTTAAGTACAAGAAGACTGACTCTTCCAACTGTCTATGTTTTGAACCATTCCTGTGCCACTAGTTATAGATTCCGATGTTTCACTTCAGGTTTACTGTATACCTCTGACCGTCTTATTGACGATGAAACACAGAAATTGCATCGGAATTAAATAGAAAAAGCACAATGCCGACTAATGTACTAGAAGACTGACTCTTCCTACTGTCTATGTTTTGAACCATTCCTGTGACACTAGTTATAGATTCCGATGCTTCACTCCAGGTTTACTGTATTCCTTGGACCTTCTTATTGACGATGAAACACAGAAATTGCATCGGAATTAAATACAAAAGGCACAATGCCGACTAATGTACAAGAAGACTGACTCTTCCGACAGTCTATGTTTTGAACCATTCCTGTGACACTAGTTATAGATTCCGGTGCTTCACTCCAGGTTTACTGTATCCCTTGGACCTTCTTATTGACGATGAAACACAGAAATTGCATCGGAATTAAATATAAAATGCACAATGCCACCTTAAGTACAAGAAAACTGACACATCTTACTGTCTATGCTTTGAACCATTCGTGTGACTCTAGTTATAGACTCCGATGCTTCACTCCAGGTTTACTGTATCCCTTGGACCTTCTTATTGCCGATGAAACACAGAAATTGCATTAGAATTAAATACAAAAGGCACAATGCCGACTTAAGTACATGTAGACTGACTTTTCCTACTCTCTATGTTTTGAACCATTCCTGTGACACTAGTTATAGATTCCGATGGTTCATTTCAGGTTTACTGTATCCCTTGGACCTTCTTATTGACGATGAAACACAGAAATTACATCGGAATTACATAGAAAATGCACAATGCCATATTAAGTACAAGAAAACTGACACATCTTACTGTCTATGCTTTGAACCATTCGTGTGACTCTAGTTATAGACTCCGATGCTTCACTCCAGGTTTACTCTATCCCTTGGACCTTCTTATTGCCGATGAAACACAGAAATTGCATCGGAATTAAATACAAAATGCACAATGCCGACTTAACTACAAGAAGTCTGACTCTTCTTACTGACTATGTTTTGAACCATTCCTGTTACACTAGTTATAAATTCCGATGCTTCACTCCAGGTTTACTGTATCACTTGGACCTTCTTATTGACGATGAAACACAGAAAGTGAATGGGAATTAAATACAAAAAGCACAATGCCGTCTTAAGTACAAGAAGACTGACTCTTCTTACAGACTATGTTTTGAACAATTCCTGTGACACTAGTTATAGATTCCGATGCTTCACTTCAGGTTTACTGTATCCCTCTGACCTCCTTATTGACGATGAAACACAGAAATTGCATCGGAATTAAATACAAGAGGCACAATGCCGACTTAAGTGAAAGACGTCTGACTCTTCTTACTGTCTATGGTTTGAACCATTCCTGTGACACTAGTTATGGATTCCGATGCTTCACTCCAGGTTTACTGTATCCCTTGGACATTCTTATTGACAATGAAACACAGAAATTGCATCAGAATTAAATAGAAAAGGCACAATGATGACTTAAGTACAAGATGACTGACTCTTCTTACTGACTATGATTTGAACCATTCCTGTGACACTAGTTACAGATTCCGATGATTCACTTCAGGTTAACTGTATCCCTTGGACCTTCTTATTGACGATGAAACACAGATATTGCATCGGAATTAAATACAAAAGGCACAATGCCGAATTAAGTACAAGGAGACCGACTCTTCTTACTGTCTATGTTTTGAAGCATTCCTGTGACACTAGTTATGGATTCCGATCGTTCATTTCAGGTTTACTGTATCCCTTGGACCTTCTTATTTACGATGAAACGCAGATATTGCATCGGAATTAAATGCAAAAGACTCATTGCCGACTTAAGTACTAGAAGACTGACTCTTCCAACTGTCTATGTTTTTGAACCATTCCTGTGCCACTAGTCATAGATTACCATGCTTCACTTGAGGTTTACTGTATCCCTCTGACCGTCTTATTGACGATGAATCACAGAAATTGCATCGGAATTAAATACAAAAGGCACAATGCCGAATTAAGTACAAGAAGACTGACTCTTCCAACTGTCTATGTTTTGAACCATTCCTGTGCCACTAGTTGTAGATTCCGATGTTTCACTTCAGGTTTATTGTATCCCTCTGACCGTCTTATTGACGATGAAACACAGAAATGGCATCGGAATTAAATAGAAAAGGCACAATGCCGACTTATGTACTAGAAGACTGACTCTTCCTACTGTCTATGTTTTGAACCACTTCTGTGACACTAGTTATTGATTCCAATGCTTCACTCCAGGTTTACTGTATTCCTTCGACCTTCTTATTGACGATGAAACACAGAAATTGCATCGGAATTAAATATAAAATGCACAATGCCGTCTTAAGTACAAGAAAACTGACCCTCCTTACTGTCTATGCTTTGAACCATTCGTGTGACACTAGTTATAGATTCCGTTGCTTCACTTCAGGTTTACCGTATCCCTCTGAATTTCTTATTGACGATGAAACACAGAAATTGCATCGGAATTAAATACAAAAGGCACAATGCCGAATTAAGTACAAGGAGACTGACTCTTCTTACTATCTATGTTTTGAACCATTCCTGTGACACTAGTTATGGATTCCGATCGGTCATTTCAGGTTTACTGTATCCCTTGGACCTTCTTATTGACAATGAAACACAGATATTGCATCGAAATTAAATGCAAAAGCCACAATACCGGCTTAAGTACAAGAAGACTGACTCTTCCAACTGTCTATGCTTTGAACCATTCCTGTGCCACTAGTTATAGATTCCGATGTTTCACTTCAGGTTTACTGTATCCCTCTGACCGTCTTATTGACGATGAATCACAGAAATTGCATCGGAATTAAATAGAAAAGGCACAATGCCGACTTCAGTACTAGAAGACTGACTCATCCTACTGTCTATGTTTTGAACCATTCCTGTGACACTAGTTATAGATTCTGATGCTTCACTCCAGGTTTACTGTATCCCTTGGACCTTCTTATTGACGATGAAACACAGAAATTGCATCAGAATTAAATACAAAGAGCACAATGCCGAATTAAGTACAAGAAGACTGACTCTTCTTACTGTCTACGTTTTGAACCATTCCTGTGACACTAGTTATGGATTCCGATCGTTCATTTCAGGTTTACTGTATCCTTTGGACCTTCTAATTGACGATGAAACACAGATATTGCATCGGAATTAAATACAAAAGCACAATGCCGATTTAAGTACAAGAAGACTGACTCTTCCAACTGTCTATGTTTTGAACCATTCCTGTGCCACTAGTTATAGATTCCGATGTTTCACTTCAGGTTTACTGTATCCCTCTGACCGTCTTATTGACGATGAATCACAGAAATTGCATCGGAATTAAATAGAAAAGGCACAATGCCGACTTAAGTACTAGAAGACTGACTCATCCTACTGTCTATGCTTTGAACCATTCCTGTGACACTAGTTATAGATTCCGATGCTTCACTCCAGGTTTACAGTATTCCTTGGACCTTCTTATTGACGATGAAACACAGAAATTGCATCGGAATTAAATACAAAAGGCACAATGCCGACTAATGTACAAGAAGACTGACTCTTCCGACAGTCTATGTTTTGAACCATTCCTGTGACACTAGTTATAGATTCCGGTGCTTCACTCCAGGTTTACTGTATCCCTTGGACCTTCTTATTGATGATGAAACACAGAAATTGCATCGGAATTAAATATAAAATGCACAATGCCGCCTTAAGTACAAGAAAACTGACACATCTTACTGTCTGTGCTTTGAACCATTCGTGTGATTCTAGTTATAGACTCCGATGCTTCACTCCAGGTTTACTGTATCCCTTGGACATTCTTATTGACGATGAAACACAGAAATTGCATTAGAATTAAATACAAAAGGCACAATGCCGACTTAAGTACATGTAGGCTGACTTTTTTTACTCTCTATGCTTTGAACCATTCCTGCGACACTAGTTATAGATTCCGATGGTTCATTTCAGGTTTACTGTATCCCTTGGACCATCTTATTGACGATGAAACACAGAAATTGCATCGGAATTAAATACAAAAGGCACAATGCCGTCTTAACTACAAGAAGTCTGACTCTTCTTACTGACTATGTTTTGAACCATTCCTGTGACACTAGTTATAGATTCCGATGCTTAACTTCAGGATTACTGTATCCCTTGGACCTTCTTATTGACGATGAAACACAGAAATTACATCGGAATTACATAGAAAAGGCACAATGCCGACTTAAGTACAAGAATACTGACTCATCTTACTGTCTATGTTTTGAACCGTCCCTGTGACACTAGTTATAAATTCCGATGCTTCACTCCAGGTTTACTGTATCCCTTGGACCTTCGTATTGACGACGAATCACAGAAATTGCATCGGAATTAAATAGAAAAGGCACAATGCCGACTTAAGTACAAGAAGACTGACTCTTCCTACTGACTATGTTTTGAACCATTCCTGTGACACTAGTTATAGATTCCGATGCTTCACTTCTGGTTTACTGTATCCCTCTGACCGTCTTATTGACGATGAAACACAGAAATTGCATCGGAATTAAATACAAGAGGCACAATGCCGACTTAAGTAAAAGAAGTCTGACTCTTCTTACTGTCTATGGTTTGAACCATTCCTGTGACACTAGTTATGGATTCCGATGCTTCAATTCAGGTTTACTGTATCCCTTGGACCTTCTTATTGACGATGAAACACAGAAATTGCATCGGAATTAAATATGAAATGCACAATGCCGTCTTAAGTACAAAAAAACTGACTCTTCTTACTGTCTATGCTTTGAACCATTCGTGTGCCTCTAGTTATAGATTCCGATGCTTCACTTCAGGTTTACTGTATCCCTTGGACCTTCTTATTGACGATGAAATACAGAAATTGCATCAGAATTAAATACAAAAGGCACAATGCCGAATTAAGTACAAGGAGACTGACTCTTCTTACTATCTATGTTTTGAACCATTCCTGTGACACTAGTTATGGATTCCGATCGTTCATTTCAGGTTTACTGTATCCCTTGGACCTTCTTATTGTCGATGAAACACAGATATTGCATCGGAATTAAATACAAAAGCCACAATACCGGCTTAAGTACAAGAAGACTGACTCTTCCAACTGTCTATGCTTTGAACCATTCCTGTGCCACTAGTTATAGATTCCGATGTTTCACATCAGGTTTACTGTATCCCTCTGACCGTCTTATTGACGATGAATCACAGAAATTGCATCGGAATTAAATAGAAAAAGCACAATGCCGACTTAAGTACTAGAAGACTGACTCTTCCTACTGTCTATGTTTTGAACTATTCCTGTGACACTAGTCATAGACTCTGATGCTTCACTCCAGGTTTACTGTATACCTTGGACGTTCTTATTGACGATGAAACACAGAAATTGCATCAGAATTAAATACAAAATGCACAATTCCGAATTAAGTACAAGAAGACTGACTCTTCTTACTGTCTACGATTTGAACCATTCCTGTGACACTAGTTATAGATTCCGATGCTTCACTTCAGGTTTACTGTTTCCCTCTGACCTCCGTATTGAGGATGAAACACAGAAATTGCATCGGAATTAAATACAAGAGGCACAATGCCGACTTAAGTAAAAGACGTCTGACTCTTCTTACTGTCTATGGTTTGAACCATTCCTGTGACACTAGTTATGGATTCCGATGCTTCACTCTATGTTTACTGTATCCCTTGGACCTTCTTATTGACGATGAAACACAGAAATTGCATCAGAATTAAATAGAAAAGGCACAATGATGACTTAAGTACAAGGAGACTGACTCTTCTTACTGACTACGATTTGAACCATTCCTGTGACACTAGTTACAGATTCCGATGATTCACTTCAGGTTAACTATATCCCTTGGACCTTCTTATTGACGATGAAACACAGATATTGCATCGGAATTAAATACAAAAGGCACAATGCCGAATTAAGTACAAGGAGACCGACTCTTCTTACTGTCTATGTTTTGAAGCATTCCTGTGACACTAGTTATGGATTCCGATCGTTCATTTCAGGTTTACTGTATCCCTTGGACCTTCTTATTTACGATGAAACTCAGATATTGCATCGGAATTAAATACAAAAGGCACAATGCCGACTAATGTACTAGAAGACTGACTCTTCCTACTGTCTATGTTTTGAACCATTCCTGTGACACTAGTAATAGATTCCGATGCTTCACTCCAGGTTTACTGTATTCCTTGGACCTTCTTATTGACGATGAAACACAGAAATTGCATCGGAATTAAATACAAAAGGCACAATGCCGACTAATGTACAAGAAGACTGACGCTTCCGACAGTCTATGCTTTGAACCATTCGTGTGACTCTAGTTATAGACTCCGATGCTTCACTCCAGGTTTACTGTATCCCTTGGACCTTCTTATTGACGATGAAACACAGAAATTGCATTAGAATTAAATACAAAAGGCACAATGCCGACTTAAGTACATGTAGACTGACTTTTCCTACTCTCTATGTTTTGAACCATTCCTGTGACACTAGTTATAGATTCCGATGGTTCATTTCAGGTTTACTGTATCCCTTGGACCTTCTTATTTACGATGCAACACAGAAATTGCATCGGAATTAAATACAAAAGGCACAATGCCGACTTAACTATAAGAAGTCTGACTCTTCTTACTGACTATGTTTTGAACCATTCCTGTGACACTAGTTATAGATTCCGATGCTTAACTTCAGGATTACTGTATCCCTTGGACCTTGTTATTGACGATGAAACATAGAAATTACATCGGAATTACATAGAAAAGGCACAATGCCGACTTAAGTACAAGAATACTGACTCATCTTACTGTCTATGTTTTGAACCATCCCTGTTACACTAGTTATAAATTCCGATGCTTCACTCCAGGTTTACTGTATCACTTGGACCTTCGTATTGACGATGAAACACAGAAAGTGAATGGGAATTAAATACAAATAGCACAATGCCGTCTTAAGTACAAGAAGACTGACTCTTCTTACCGACTATGTTTTGAACCATTCCTGTGACACTAGTTATAGATTCCGATGCTTCACTTCAGGTTTACTGTATCCCTCTGACCTCCTTATTGACAATGAAACACAGAAATTGCATCGGAATTAAATACAAGAGGCACAATGCCGACTTAAGTAAAAGACGTCTGACTCTTCTTACTGTCTATGGTTTGAACCATTCCTGTGACACTAGTTATGGATTCCGATGCTTCACTCTAGGTTTACTGTATCCCTTGGACCTTCTTATTGACGATGAAACACAGAAATTGCATCAGAATTAAATAGAAAAGGCACAATGCCGACTTAAGTACAAGAATACTGACTCATCTTACTGACTATGATTTGAACCATTCCTGTGACACTAGTTACAGATTCCGATGATTCACTTCAGGTTAACTGTATCCCTTGGACCTTGTTATTGACGATGAAACACAGAAATTACATCGGAATTACATAAAAAAGGCACAATGCCGACTTAAGTACAAGAATACTGACTCATCTTACTGACTATGATTTGAACCATTCCTGTGACACTAGTTAGAGATTCCGATGATTCACTTCAGGTTAACTGTATCCCTTGGACCTTCTTATTGACGATGAAACACAGATATTGCATCGGTATTAAATACAAAAGGCACAATGCCGTATTAAGTACAAGGAGACCGACTCTTCTTACTGTCTATGTTTTGAAGCATTCCTGTGACACTAGTTATGGATTCCGATCGTTCATTTCAGGTTTACTGTATCCCTTGGACCTTCTTACTTACGATGAAACGCAGATATTGCATCGGAATTAAATACAAAAGGCACATTGCCGACTTAAGTACTAGAAGACTGACTCTTCCAACTGTCTATGTTTTGAACCATTCCTGTGCCACTAGTCATAGATTACCATGCTTCACTTGAGGTTTACTGTATCCCTCTGACCGTCTTATTGACGATGAATCACAGAAATTGCATCGGAATTAAATACAAAAGGCACAATGCCGAATTAAGTACAAGAAGACTGACTCTTCCAACTGTCTATGTTTTGAACCATTCCTGTGCCACTAGTTGTAGATTCCGATGTTTCACTTCAGGTTTATTGTATCCCTCTGACCGTCTTATTGACGATGAAACACAGAAATGGCATCGGAATTAAATAGAAAAAGCACAAGCCGACTTATGTACTAGAAGACTGACTCTTCCTACTGTCTATGTTTTGAACCACTCCTGTGACACTAGTTATTGATTCCGATGCTTCACTCCAGGTTTACTGTATTCCTTGGACCTTCTTATTGACGATGAAACACAGAAATTGCATCGGAATTAAATACAAAAGGCACAATGCCGACTAATGTAAAAGAAGACTGCCTCTTCCGACAGTCTATGTTTTGAACCATTCCTGTGACACTAGTTATAGATTCCGGTGCTTCACTCCAGGTTTTGTGTATCCCTTGGACCTTCTTATTGACGATGAAACAGAGAAATTGCATCGGAATTAAATATAAAATGCACAATGCCGTCTTAAGTACAAGAAAACTGACCCTTCTTACTGTCTATGCTTTGAACCATTCGTGTGACACTAGTTATAGATTCCGTTGCTTCACTTCAGGTTTACTGTATCCCTCTGAATTTCTTATTGACGATGAAACACAGAAATTGCATCGGAATTAAATACAAAGGCACAATGCCGACTTAAGTACAAGAAGACTGACTCTTCCAACTGTCTATGCTTTGAACCATTCCTGTGCCACTAGTTATAGATTCCGATGTTTCACTTCAGGTTTACTGTATCCCTTGGACCTTCTTATTGACAATGAAACACAGATATTGCATCGGAATTAAATACAAAAGCCACAATACCGGCTTAAGTACAAGAAGACTGACTCTTCCAACTGTCTATGCTTTGAACCATTCCTGTGCCACTAGTTATAGATTCCGATGTTTCACTTCAGGTTTACTGTATCCCTCTGACCGTCTTATTGACGATGAATCACAGAAATTGCATCGGAATTAAATAGAAAAGGCACAATGCCGACTTAAGTACTAGAAGTCTGACTCTTCCTACTGTCTATGTTTTGAACCATTCCTGTAAATCTAGTTATAGACTCTGATGCTTCACTCCAGGTTTACTGTATCCCTCGGACCTTCTTATTGACAATGAAACACAGAAATTGCATCAGAACTAAATACAAAGAGCACAATGCCGAATTAAGTACAAGAAGACTGACTCTTCTTACTGTCTACGTTTTGAACCATACCTGTGACGCTAGTTATGGATTCCGATCGTTCATTTCAGGTTTACTGTATCCTTTGGACCTTCTTACTGACGATGAAACACAGATATTGCATCGGAATTAAATACAAAAGCACAATGCCGATTTAAGTACAAGAAGACTGACCCTTCCAACTGTCTAGGTTTTGAACCATTCCTGTGCCACTAGTTATAGATTCCGATGTTTCACTTCAGGTTTACTGTATACCTCTGACCGTCTTATTGACGTTGAAACATAGAAATTGCATCGGAATTAAATAGAAAAGGCACAATGCCGACTAATGTACTAGAAGACTGACTCTTCCTACTGTCTATGCTTTGAACCATTCCTGTGACACTAGTTATAGATTCCGATGCTTCACTCCAGGTTTACTGTATTCCTTGGACATTCTTATTGACGATGAAACACAGAAATTGCATCGGAATTAAATACAAAAGGCACAATGCCGACTAATATACAAGAAGACTGACTCTTCCGACAGTCTATGTTTTGAACCATTCCTGTGACACTAGTTATAGATTCCGGTGCTTCACTCCAGGTTTACTGTATCCCTTGGACCTTCTTATTGACGATGAAACACAGAAATTGCATCGGAATTAAATATAAAATGCACAATGCCGCCTTAAGTACAAGAAAACTGACACATATTACTGACTATGTTTTGAACCATTCCTGTGACACTAGTTATAGATTCCGATGCTTAACTTCAGGATTACTGTATCCCTTGGACCTACTTATTGACGATGAAACACAGAAATTACATCGGAATTACATAGAAAAGGCACAATGCCGACTTAAGTACAAGAATACTGACTCATCTTACTGTCTATGTTTTGAACCGTCCCTGTGACACTAGTTATAAATTCCGATGCTTCACTCCAGGTTTACTGTATCCCTTGGACCTTCTTATTGACGATGAAACACAGAAAGTGAATGGGAATTAAATACAAAAAGCACAATGCCGTCTTAAGTACAAGAAGACTGACTCTTCTTACTGACTATGTTTTGAACCATTCCTGTGACACTAGTTATAGATTCCGAAGTTTCACTTCAGGTTTATTGTATCCCTCTGACCGTCTTATTGACGATGAAACACAGAAATGGCATCGGAATTAAATAGAAAAGGCACAATGCCGACTTATGTACTAGAAGACTGACTCTACTTACTGACTATGATTTGAACCATTCCTGTGACACTAGTTATAGATTCCGATGATTCACTTCAGGTTAACTGTATCCCTTGGACCTTCTTATTGACGATGAACCACAGATATTGCATCGGAATTAAATACAAAAGGCTCAATGCCGAATTAAGTACAAGGAGACCGACTCTTCTTACTGTCTATGCTTTGAAGCAATCCTGTGACACTAGTTATGGATTCCGATCGTTCATTTCAGGTTTACTGTATCCCTTGGACCTTCTTATTTACGATGAAACGCAGATATTGCATCGGAATTAAATACAAAAGGCACATTGCCGACTTAAGTACAAGAAGACTGACTCTTCCAACTGTCTATGTTTTGAACCATTCCTGTGCCACTAGTCATAGATTACCATGCTTCACTTCAGGTTTACTGTATCCCTCTGACCGTCTTATTGACGATGAATCACAGAAATTGCATCGGAATTAAATACAAAAGGCACAATGCCGAATTAAGTACAAGAAGACTGATTCTTCCAACTGTCTATGTTTTGAACCATTCCTGTGCCACTAGTTATAGATTCCAATGTTTCACTTCAGGTTTATTGTATCCCTCTGACCGTCTTATTGACGATGAAACACAGAAATGGCATTGGAATTAAATAGAAAAGGCACAATGCCGACTTATGTACTAGAAGACTGACTCTTCCTACTGTCTATGTTTTGAAACACTCCTGTGACACTAGTTATTGATTCCGATGCTTCACTCCAGGTTTACTGTATTCCTTGGACCATCTTATTGACGATGAAACACAGAAATTGCATCGGAATTAAATACAAAAGGCACAATGCCGACTAATGTAAAAGAAGACTGACTCTAACGACAGTCTATGTTTTGAACCATTCCTGTGACACTAGTTATAGATTCTGGTGCTTCACTCCAGGTTTAGTGTATCCCTTGGACCTTCGTATTGACGATGAAACACAGAAATTGCATCAGAATAAAATAGAAAAGGCACAATGATGACTTAAGTACAAGAAGACTGACTCTTCTTACTGACTACGATTTGAACCATTCCTGTGACACTAGTTACAGATTCCGATGATTCACTTCAGGTTAACTGTATCCCTTGGACCTTCTTATTGACTATGAAACACAGATATTGCATCGGAATTAAATACAAAAGGCACAATGCCGAATTAAGTACAAGGAGACCGACTCTTCTTACTGTCTATGCTTTGAAGCATTCCTGTGACACTAGTTATGGATTCCGATCGTTCATTTCAGGTTTACTGTATCCCTTGGACCTTCTTATTTACGATGAAACTCAGATATTGCATCGGAATTAAATACAAAAGGCACAATGCCGACTAATGTACTAGAAGACTGACTCTTCCTACTGTCTATGTTTTGAACCATTCCTGTGACACTAGTTATAGATTCCGATGCTTCACTCCAGGTTTACTGTATTCCTTGGACCTTCGTATTGACGATGAAACACAGAAATTGCATCGGAATTAAATACAAAAGGCACAATGCCGACTAATGTACAAGAAGACTGACTCTTCCGACAGTCTATGCTTTGAACCATTCGTGTGACTCTAGTTATAGACTCCGATGCTTCACTCCAGGTTTACTGTATCCCTTGGACCTTCTTATTGACGATGAAACACAGAAATTGCATTAGAATTAAATACAAAAGGCACAATGCCGACTTAAGTACATGTAGACTGACTTTTCCTACTCTCTATGTTTTGAACCTTTCCTGTGACACTAGTTATGGATTCCGATGCTTCACTCTAGGTTTACTGTATCCCTTGGACCTTCTTATTGACGATGAAACACAGAAATTGCATCAGAATTAAATAGAAAAGGCACAATGCCGACTTAAGTACAAGAATACTGACTCATCTTACTGACTATGATTTGAACCATTCCTGTGACACTAGTTACAGATTCCGATGATTCACTTCAGGTTAACTGTATCCCTTGGACCTTGTTATTGACGATGAAACACAGAAATTACATCGGAATTACATAGAAAAGGCACAATGCCGACTTAAGTACAAGAATACTGACTCATCTTACTGACTATGATTTGAACCATTCCTGTGACACTAGTTACAGATTCCGATGATTCACTTCAGGTTAACTGTATCCCTTGGACCTTCTTACTTACGATGAAACGCAGATATTGCATCGGAATTAAATACAAAAGGCACATTGCCGACTTAAGTACTAGAAGACTGACTCTTCCAACTGTCTATGTTTTGAACCATTCCTGTGCCACTAGTCATAGATTACCATGCTTCACTTGAGGTTTACTGTATCCCTCTGACCGTCTTATTGACGATGAATCACAGAAATTGCATCGGAATTAAATACAAAAGGCACAATGCCGAATTAAGTACAAGAAGACTGACTCTTCCAACTGTCTATGTTTTGAACCATTCCTGTGCCCCTAGTTGTAGATTCCGATGTTTCACTTCAGGTTTATTGTATCCCTCTGACCGTCTTATTGACGATGAAACACAGAAATGGCATCGGAATTAAATAGAAAAGGCACAATGCCGACTTATGTACTAGAAGACTGACTCTTCCTACTGTCTATGTTTTGAACCACTCCTGTGACACTAGTTATTGATTCCGATGCTTCACTCCAGGTTTACTGTATTCCTTGGACCTTCTTATTGACGATGAAACACAGAAATTGCATCGGAATTAAATACAAAAGGCACAATGCCGACTAATGTAAAAGAAGACTGACTCTTCCGACAGTCTATGTTTTGAACCATTCCTGTGACACTAGTTATAGATTCCGGTGCTTCACTCCAGGTTTTGTGTATCCCTTGGACCTTCTTATTGACGATGAAACAGAGAAATTGTATCGGAATTAAATATAAAACGCACAATGCCGTCTTAAGTACAAGAAAACTGACCCTTCTTACTGTCTATGCTTTGAACCATTCGTGTGACACTAGTTATAGATTCCGTTGCTTCACTTCAGGTTTACTGTATCCCTCTGAATTTCTTATTGACGATGAAACACAGAAATTGCATCGGAATTAAATACAAAAGGCACAATGCCGACTTAAGTACAAGAAGACTGACTCTTCTTACTGTCTATGTTTTGAACCATTAATGTGACACTAGTTATGGATTCCGATGCTTCAATTCAGGTTTACTGTATCCCTTGGACCTTCTTATTGACGATGGAACACAAAAATTGCATCGGAATATAATATAAAATGCACAATGCCGTCTTAAGTACAAGAAAACTGACTCTTCTTACTGTCTATGCTTTGAACCATTCGTGTGACTCTAGTTATAGATTCCGATGCTTCACTTCAGGTTTACTGTATCCCTTGGACCTTCTTATTGACGATGAAATACAGAAATTGCATCAGAATTAAATACAAAAGGCACAATGCCGAATTAAGTACAAGGAGACTGACTCTTCTTACAATCTATGTTTTGAGCCATTCCTGTGACACTAGTTATGGATTCCGATCGTTCATTTCAGGTTTACTGTATCCCTTGGACCTTCTTATTGACAATGAAACACAGATATTGCATCGGAATTAAATACAAAAGCCACAATACCGGCTTAAGTACAAGAAGACTGACTCTTCCAACTGTCTATTCTTTGAACCATTCCTGTGCCACTAGTTATAGATTCCGATGTTTCACTTCAGGTTTACTGTATCCCTCTGACCGTCTTATTGACGATGAATCACAGAAATTGCATCGGAATTAAATAGAAAAGGCACAATGCCGACTTAAGTACTAGAAGACTGACTCTTCCTACTGTCTATGTTTTGAACCATTCCTGTAACACTAGTTATAGACTCTGATGCTTCACTCCAGGTTTACTGCATCCCTCGGACCTTCTTATTGACGATGAAACACAGAAATTGCATCAGAATTAAATACAAAGAGCACAATGCCGAATTAAGTACAAGAAGACTGACTCTTCTTACTGTCTACGTTTTGAACCATTCCTGTGACACTAGTTATGGATTCCGATCGTTCATTTCAGGTTTACTGTATCCTTTGGACCTTCTTACTGACGATGAAACACAGATATTGCATCGGAATTAAATACAAAAGCACAATGCCGATTTAAGTACAAGAAGACTGACCCTTCCAACTGTCTAGGTTTTGAACCATTCCTGTGCCACTAGTTATAGATTCCGATGTTTCACTTCAGGTTTACTGTATACCTCTGACCGTCTTATTGACGTTGAAACACAGAAATTGCATCGGAATTAAATAGAAAAGGCACAATGCCGACTAATGTACTAGAAGACTGACTCTTCCTACTGTCTATGCTTTGAACCATTCCTGTGACACTAGTTATAGATTCCGATGCTTCACTCCAGGTTTACTGTATTCCTTGACATTCTTATTGACGATGAAACACAGAAATTGCATCGGAATTAAATACAAAAGGCACAATGCCGACTAATGTACAAGAAGACTGACTCTTCCGACAGTCTATGTTTTGAACCATTCCTGTGACACTAGTTATAGATTCCGTTGCTTCACTCCAGGTTTACTGTATCCCTTGGACCTTCTTATTGACGATGAAACACAGAAATTGCATCGGAATTAAATATAAAATGCACAATGCCGCCTTAAGTACAAGAAAACTGACACATCTTACTGACTATGTTTTGAACCATTCCTGTGACACTAGTTATAGATTCCGATGCTTAACTTCAGGATTACTGTATCCCTTGGACCTACTTATTGACGATGAAACACAGAAATTACATCGGAATTACATAGAAAAGGCACAATGCCGACTTAAGTACAAGAAAACTGACTCATCTTACTGTCTATGTTTGAACCGTCCCTGTGACACTAGTTGTAAATTCCGATGCTTCACTCCAGGTTTACTGTATCCCTTGGACCTTCTTATTGACGATGAAACACAGAAAGTGAATGGAATTAAATACAAAAAGCACAATGCCGTCTTAAGTACAAGAAGACTGACTCTTCTTACTGACTATGTTTTGAACCATTCCTGTGACACTAGTTATAGATTCCGATGTTTCACTTCAGGTTTATTGCATCCCTCTGACCGTCTTATTGACGATGAAACACAGAAATGGCATCGGAATTAAATAGAAAAGGCACAATGCCGACTTATGTACTAGAAGACTGACTCTACTTACTGACTATGATTTGAACCATTCCTGTGACACTAGTTATAGATTCCGATGATTCACTTCAGGTTAACTGTATCCCTTGGACCTTCTTATTGACGATGAAACACAGATATTGCATCGGAATTAAATACAAAAGGCACAATGCCGAATTAAGTACAAGGAGACCGACTCTTCTTACTGTCTATGCTTTGAAGCATTAATGTGACACTAGTTATGGATTCCGATGCTTCAATTCAGGTTTACTGTATCCCTTGGACCTTCTTATTTACGATGAAACACAGAAATTGCATCGGAATTTAATATAAAATGCACAATGCCGTCTTAAGTACAAGAAACTGACTCTTCTTACTGTCTATGCTTTGAACCATTCGTGTGACTCTAGTTATAGATTCCGATGCTTCACTTCAGGTTTACAGTATCCCTTGGAACTTCTTATTGACGATGAAATACAGAAATTGCATCAGAATTAAATACAAAAGGCACAATGCCGAATTAAGTACAAGGAGACTGACTCTTCTTACTATCTATGTTTTGAACCATTCCTGTGACACTAGTTATGGATTCCGATCGTTCATTTCAGGTTTACTGTATCCCTTGGACCTCCTTATTGACAATGAAACACAGATATTGCATCGGAATTAAATACAAAAGCCACAATACCGGCTTAAGTACAAGAAGACTGACTCTTCCAACTGTCTATTCTTTGAACCATTCCTGTGCCACTAGTTATAGATTCCGATGTTTCACTTCAGGTTTACTGTATCCCTCTGACCGTCTTATTGACGATGAATCACAGAAATTGCATCGGAATTAAATAGAAAAGGCACAATGCCGACTTAAGTACTAGAAGACTGACTCTTCCTACTGTCTATGTTTTGAACCATTCCTGTAACACTAGTTATAGACTCTGATGCTTCACTCCAGGTTTACTGTATCCCTCGGACCTTCTTATTGACGATGAAACACAGAAATTGCATCAGAATTAAATACAAAGAGCACAATGCCGAATTAAGTACAAGAAGACTGACTCTTCTTACTGTCTACGTTTTGAACCATTCCTGTGACACTAGTTATGGATTCCGATCGTTCATTTCAGGTTTACTGTATCCTTTGGACCTTCTTACTGACGATGAAACACAGATATTGCATCGGAATTAAATACAAAAGCACAATGCCGATTTAAGTACAAGAAGACTGACCCTTCCAACTGTCTAGGTTTTGAACCATTCCTGTGCCACTAGTTATAGATTCCGATGTTTCACTTCAGGTTTACTGTATACCTCTGACCGTCTTATTGACGTTGAAACACAGAAATTGCATCGGAATTAAATAGAAAAGGCACAATGCCGACTAATGTACTAGAAGACTGACTCTTCTTACTGTCTATGCTTTGAACCATTCCTGTGACACTAGTTATAGATTCCGATGCTTCACTCCAGGTTTACTGTATTCCTTGGACATTCTTATTGACGATGAAACACAGATATTGCATCGGAATTAAATACAAAAGGCACAATGCCGACTAATGTACAAGAAGACTGACTCTTCCGACAGTCTATGTTTTGAACCATTCCTGTGACACTAGTTATAGATTCCGGGGCTTCACTCCAGGTTTACTGTATCCCTTGGACCTTCTTATTGACGATGAAACACAGAAATTGCATCGGAATTAAATATAAAATGCACAATGCCGCCTTAAGTACAAGAAAACTGACACATCTTACTGACTATGTTTTGAACCATTCCTGTGACACTAGTTATAGATTCCGATGCTTAACTTCAGGATTACTGTATCCCTTGGACCTACTTATTGACGATGAAACACAGAAATTACATCGGAATTACATAGAAAAGGCACAATGCCGACTTAAGTACAAGAAAACTGACTCATCTTACTGTCTATGTTTTGAACCGTCCCTGTGACACTAGTTATAAATTCCGATGCTTCACTCCAGGTTTACTGTATCCCTTGGACCTTCTTATTGACGATGAAACACAGAAAGTGAATGGGAATTAAATACAAAAAGCACAATGCCGTCTTAAGTACAAGAAGACTGACTCTTCTTACTGACTATGTTTTGAACCATTCTGTGACACTAGTTATAGATTCCGAAGTTTCACTTCAGGTTTATTGTATCCCTCTGACCGTCTTATTGACGATGAAACACAGAAATGGCATCGGAATTAAATAGAAAAGGCACAATGCCGACTTATGTACTAGAAGACTGACTCTACTTACTGACTATGATTTGAACCATACCTGTGACACTAGTTATAGATTCCGATGATTCACTTCAGGTTAACTGTATCCCTTGGACCTTCTTATTGACGATGAAACACAGATATTGCATCGGAAATAAATACAAAAGGCACAATGCCGAATTAAGTACAAGGAGACCGACTCTTCTTACTGTCTATGCTTTGAAGCATTCCTGTGACACTAGTTATGGATTCCGATCGTTCATTTCAGGTTTACTGTATCCCTTGGACCTTCTTATTTACGATGAAACGCAGATATTGCATCGGAATTAAATACAAAAGGCACATTGCCGACTTAAGTACAAGAAGACTGACTCTTCCAACTGTCTATGTTTTGAACCATTCCTGTGCCACTAGTCATAGATTACCATGCTTCACTTCAGGTTTACTGTATCCCTCTGACCGTCTTATTGACGATGAATCACAGAAATTGCATCGGAATTAAATACAAATGGCACAATGCCGAATTAAGTACAAGAAGACTGACTCTTCCAACTGTCTATGTTTTGAACCATTCCTGTGCCACTAGTTATAGATTCCAATGTTTCACTTCAGGTTTATTGTATCCCTCTGACCGTCTTCTTGACGATGAAACACAGAAATGGCATTGGAATTAAATAGAAAAGGCACAATGCCGACTTATGTACTAGAAGACTGACTCTTCCTACTGTCTATGTTTTGAACCACTCCTGTGACACTAGTTATTGATTCCGATGCTTCACTCCAGGTTTACTGTATTCCTTGGACCATCTTATTGACGATGAAACACAGAAATTGCATCGGAATTAAATACAAAAGGCACAATGCCGACTAATGTAAAAGAAGACTGACTCTAACGACAGTCTATGTTTTGAACCATTCCTGTGACACTAGTTATAGATTCTGGTGCTTCACTCCAGGTTTAGTGTATCCCTTGGACCTTCTTATTGACGATGAAACACAGAAATTGCATTGGAAATAAATATAAAATGCACAATGCCGCCTTAAGTACAAGAAAACTGACACATCTTACTGTCTATGTTTTGAACCATTCGTGTGACTCTAGTTATAGTTTCCCATGCTTCACTTCAGGTTTACTGTATCCCTCTGATCGTCTTATTGACGATGAATCACAGAAATTGCATCGGAATTAAATACAAAAGGCACAATGCCGACTTAAGTACAAGAAGACTGACTCTTCTTACTGTCTATGTTTTGAACCATTAATGTGACACTAGTTATGGATTCCGATGCTTCAATTCAGGTTTACTGTATCCCCTGGACCTTCTTATTGACGATGAAACACAGAAATTGCATCGGAATTAAATATAAAATGCACAATGCCGTCTTAAGTACAAGAAAACTGACTCTTCTTACTGTCTATGCTTTGAACCACTCGTGAGACTCTAGTTATAGATTCCGATGCTTCACTTCAGGTTTACTGTATCCCTTGGACCTTCTTATTGACGATGAAACACAGAAATTGCATCAGAATTAAATTCAAAAGGCACAATGCCGAATTAAGTACAAGAAGACTGACTCTTCTTACTGTCTATGTTTTGAACCATTCCTGTGACACTAGTTATGGATTCCGATCGTTCATTTCAGGTTTACTGTATCCCTTGGGCCTTCTTATTGACGATGAAACACAGAAATTGCATCGGAATTAAATACAAAAGACACAATGCCGACTAATGTACAGGAAGACTGACTCTTCCGACATTCTATGTTGTGAACCATTCCTGTGACACTAGTTATAGATTCCGGTGCTTCACTCCAGGTTTACTGTATCCCTTGGACCTTCTTATTGACGATGAAACACAGAAATTGCATCGGAATTAAATATAAAATGCACAATGCCGTCTTAAGTACAAGAAAACTGACTCTTCTTACTGTCTATGCTTTGAACCATTCGTGTGACTCTAGTTATAGATTTTGATGCTTCACTTCAGGTTTACTGTATCCCTCTGAATTTCTTATTGACGATGAAACACAGAAATTGCATCGGAATTAAATACAAAACGCACAATGCCGACTTAAGTACAAGAAGACTGACTCTTCTTACTGTCTATGTTTTGAACCATTCCTGTGACACAAGTTATAGATTCCGATGCTTCAATTCAGGTCTACTGTATCCCTTGGACCTTCTTATTTACGATGAAACTCAGATATTGCATCGGAATTAAATACAAAAGGCACAATGCCGACTAATGTTCTAGAAGACTGACTCTTCCTACTGTCTATGTTTTGAACCATTCCTGTGACACTAGTTATAGATTCCGATGCTTCACTCCAGGTTTACTGTATTCCTTGGACCTTCGTATTGACGATGAAACACAAAAATTGCATCGGAATTAAATACAAAAGGCACAATGCCGACTAATGTACAAGAAGACTGACTCTTCCGACAGTCTATGCTTTGAACCATTCGTGTGACTCTAGTTATAGACTCCGATGCTTCACTCCAGGTTTACTATATCCCTTGGACCTTCTTATTGACGATGAAACACAGAAATTGCATTAGAATTAAATACAAAAGGCACAATGCCGACTTAAGTACATGTAGACTGACTTTTCCTACTCTCTATGTTTTGAACCATTCCTGTGACACTAGTTATAGATTCCGATGGTTCATTTCAGGTTTACTGTATCCCTTGGACCTTCTTATTTACGATGAAACACAGAAATTGCATCGGAATTAAATACAAAAGGCACAATGCCGACTTAACTATAAGAAGTCTGACTCTTCTTACTGACTATGTTTTGAACCATTCCTGTGACACTAGTTATTGATTCCGATGCTTAACTTCAGGATTACTGTATCCCTTGGACCTTGTTATTGACGATGAACCACAGAAATTACATCGGAATTACATAGAAAAGGCACAATGCCGACTTAAGTACAAGAATACTGACTCATCTTACTGTCTATGTTTTGAACCATCCCTGTTACACTAGTTATAAATTCCGATGCTTCACTCCAGGTTTACTGTATCACTTGGACCTTTCTTATTGACGATGATACACAGAAAGTGAATGGGAATTAAATACAAATAGCACAATGCCGTCTTAAGTACAAGAAGACTGACTCTTCTTACCGACTATGTTTTGAACCATTCCTGTGACACTAGTTATAGATTCCGATGCTTCACTTCAGGATTACTGTATCCCTCTGACCTCCTTATTGACAATGAAACACAGAAATTGCATCGGAATTAAATACAAGAGGCACAATGCCGACTTAAGTAAAAGACGTCTGACTCTTCTTACTGTCTATGGTTTGAACCATTCCTGTGACACTAGTTATGGATTCCGATGCTTCACTCTAGGTTTACTGTATCCCTTGGACCTTCTTATTCACGATGAAACACAGAAATTGCATCAGAATTAAATAGAAAAGGCACAATGCCGACTTAAGTACAAGAATACTGACTCATCTTACTGACTATGATTTGAACCATTCCTGTGACACTAGTTACAGATTCCGATGATTCACTTCAGGTTAACTGTATCCCTTGGACCTTGTTATTGACGATGAAACACAGAAATTACATCGGAATTACATAGAAAAGGCACAATGCCGACTTAAGTACAAGAATACTGACTCATCTTACTGACTATGATTTGAACCATTCCTGTGACACTAGTTACAGATTCCGATGATTCACTTCAGGTTAACTGTATCCCTTGGACTTTCTTATTGACGATGAAACACAGATATTGCATCGGAATTAAATACAAAAGGCACAATGCCGTATTAAGTACAAGGAGACCGACTCTTCTTACTGTCTATGTTTTGAAGCATTCCTGTGACACTAGTTATGGATTCCGATCGTTCATTTCAGGTTTACTGTATCCCTTGGACCTTCTTACTTACGATGAAACGCAGATATTGCATCGGAATTAAATACAAAAGGCACATTGCCGACTTAAGTACTAGAAGACTGACTCTTCCAACTGTCTATGTTTTGAACCATTCCTGTGCCACTAGTCATAGATTACCATGCTTCACTTGAGGTTTACTGTATCCCTCTGACCGTCTTATTGACGATGAATCTCAGAAATTGCATCGGAATTAAATACAAAAGGCACAATGCCGAATTAAGTACAAGAAGACTGACTCTTCCAACTGTCTATGTTTTGAACCATTCCTGTGCCACTAGTTGTAGATTCCGATGTTTCACTTCAGGTTTATTGTATCCCTCTGACCGTCTTATTGACGATGAAACACAGAAATGGCATCGGAATTAAATAGAAAAGGCACAATGCCGACTTATGTACTAGAAGACTGACTCTTCCTACTGTCTATGTTTTGAACCACTCCTGTGACACTAGTTATTGATTCCCATGCTTCACTCCAGGTTTACTGTATTCCTTGGACCTTCTTATTGACGATGAAACACAGAAATTGCATCGGAATTAAATACAAAAGGCACAATGCCGACTAATGTAAAAGAAGACTGACTCTTCCGACAGTCTATGCTTTGAACCATTCCTGTGACACTAGTTATAGATTCCGGTGCTTCACTCCAGGTTTTGTGTATCCCTTGGACCTTCTTATTGACGATGAAACAGAGAAATTGTATCGGAATTAAATATAAAATGCACAATGCCGTCTTAAGTACAAGAAAACTGACCCTTCTTACTGTCTATGCTTTGAACCATTCGTGTGACACTAGTTATAGATTCCGTTGCTTCACTTCAGGTTCACTGTATCCCTCTGAATTTCTTATTGACGATGAAACACAGAAATTGCATCGGAATTAAATACAAAAGGCACAATGCCGACTTAAGTACAAGAAGACTGACTCTTCTTACTGTCTATGTTTTGAACCATTAATGTGACACTAGTTATGGATTCCGATGCTTCAATTCAGGTTTACTGTATCGCTTGGACCTTCTTATTGACGATGAAACACAGAAATTGCATCGGAATATAATATAAAATGCACAATGCCGTCTTAAGTACAAGAAAACTGACTCTTCTTACTGTCTATGCTTTGAACCATTCGTGTGACTCTAGTTATAGATTCCGATGCTTCACTTCAGGTTTACTGTATCCCTTGGACCTTCTTATTGACGATGAAACACAGAAATTGCATCAGAATTAAATACAAAGAGCACAATGCCGAATTAAGTACAAGAAGACTGACTCTTCTTACTGTCTACGTTTTGAACCATTCCTGTGACACTAGTTATGGATTCCGATCGTTCATTTCAGGTTTACTGTATCCTTTGGACCTTCTTACTGACGATGAAACACAGATATTGCATCGGAATTAAATACAAAAGCACAATGCCGATTTAAGTACAAGAAGACTGACCCTTCCAACTGTCTAGGTTTTGAACCATTCCTGTGCCACTAGTTATAGATTCCGATGTTTCACTTCAGGTTTACTGTATACCTCTGACCGTCTTATTGACGTTGAAACACAGAAATTGCATCGGAATTAAATAGAAAAGGCACAATGCCGACTAATGTACTAGAAGACTGACTCTTCCTACTGTCTATGCTTTGAACCATTCCTGTGACACTAGTTATAGATTCCGATGCTTCACTCCAGGTTTACTGTATTCCTTGGACATTCTTATTGACGATGAAACACAGAAATTGCATCGGAATTAAATACAAAAGGCACAATGCCGACTAATGTACAAGAAGACTGACTCTTCCGACAGTCTATGTTTTGAACCATTCCTGTGACACTAGTTATAGATTCCGGTGCTTCACTCCAGGTTTACTGTATCCCTTGGACCTTCTTATTGACGATGAAACACAGAAATTGCATCGGAATTAAATATAAAATGCACAATGCCGCCTTAAGTACAAGAAAACTGACACATCTTACTGACTATGTTTTGAACCATTCCTGTGACACTAGTTATAGATTCCGATGCTTAACTTCAGGATTACTGTATCCCTTGGACCTACTTATTGACGATGAAACACAGAAATTACATCGGAATTACATAGAATAGGCACAATGCCGACTTAAGTACAAGAAAACTGACTCATCTTACTGTCTATGTTTTGAACCGTCCCTGTGACACTAGTTATAAATTCCGATGCTTCACTCCAGGTTTACTGTATCCCTTGGACCTTCTTATTGACGATGAAACACAGAAAGTGAATGGGAATTAAATACAAAAAGCACAATGCCGTCTTAAGTACAAGATGACTGACTCTTCTTACTGACTATGTTTTGAACCATTCCTGTGACACTAGTTATAGATTCCGAAGTTTCACTTCAGGTTTATTGTATCCCTCTGACCGTCTTATTGACGATGAAACACAGAAATGGCATCGGAATTAAATAGAAAAGGCACAATGCCGACTTATGTACTAGAAGACTGACTCTACTTACTGACTATGATTTGAACCATTCCTGTGACACTAGTTATAGATTCCGATGATTCACTTCAGGTTAACTGTATCCCTTGGACCTTCTTATTGACGATGAAACACAGATATTGCATCGGAATTAAATACAAAAGGCACAATGCCGAATTAAGTACAAGGAGACCGACTCTTCTTACTGTCTATGCTTTGAAGCATTAATGTGACACTAGTTATGGATTCCGATACTTCAATTCAGGTTTACTGTATCCCTTGGACCTTCTTATTGACGATGAAACACAGAAATTGCATCGGAATTTAATATAAAATGCACAATGCCGTCTTAAGTACAAGAAAACTGACTCTTCTTACTGTCTATGCTTTGAACCATTCGTGTGACTCTAGTTATAGATTCCGATGCTTCACTTCAGGTTTACTGTATCCCTTGGACCTTCTTATTGACGATGAAATACAGAAATTGCATCAGAATTAAATACAAAAGGCACAATGCCGAATTAAGTACAAGGAGACTGACTCTTCGTACTATCTATGTTTTGAACCATTCCTGTGACACTAGTTATGGATTCCGATCGTTCATTTCAGGTTTACTGTATCCCTTGGACCTTCTTATTGACAATGAAACACAGATATTGCATCGGAATTAAATACAAAAGCCACAATACCGGCTTAAGTACAAGAAGACTGACTCTTCCAACTGTCTATTCTTTGAACCATTCCTGTGCCACTAGTTATAGATTCCGATGTTTCACTTCAGGTTTACTGTATCCCTCTGACCGTCTTATTGACGATGAATCACAGAAATTGCATCGGAATTAAATAGAAAAGGCACAATGCCGACTTAAGTACTAGAAGACTGACTCTTCCTACTGTCTATGTTTTGAACCATTCCTGTAACACTAGTTATAGACTCTGATGCTTCACTCCAGGTTTACTGTATCCCTCGGACCTTCTTATTGACGATGAAACACAGAAATGGCATCAGAATTAAATACAAAGAGCACAATGCCGAATTAAGTACAAGAAGACTGACTCTTCTTACTGTCTACGTTTTGAACCATTCCTGTGACACTAGTTATGGATTCCGATCGTTCATGTCAGGTTTACTGTATCCTTTGGACCTTCTTACTGACGATGAAACACAGATATTGCATCGGAATTAAATACAAAAGCACAATGCCGATTTAAGTACAAGAAGACTGACCCTTCCAACTGTCTAGGTTTTGAACCATTCCTGTGCCACTAGTTATAGATTCCGATGTTTCACTTCAGGTTTACTGTATACCTCTGACCGTCTTATTGACGTTGAAACACAGAAATTGCATCGGAATTAAATAGAAAAGGCACAATGCCGACTAATGTACTAGAAGACTGACTCTTCCTACTGTCTATGCTTTGAACCATTCCTGTGACACTAGTTATAGATTCCGATGCTTCACTCCAGGTTTACTGTATTCCTTGGACATTCTTATTGACGATGAAACACAGAAATTGCATCGGAATTAAATACAAAAGGCACAATGCCGACTAATGTACAAGAAGACTGACTCTTCCGACAGTCTATGTTTTGAACCATTCCTGTGACACTAGTTATAGATTCCAGTGCTTCACTCCAGGTTTACTGTATCCCTTGGACCTTCTTATTGACGATGAAACACAGAAATTGCATCGGAATTAAATATAAAATGCACAATGCCGCCTTAAGTACAAGAAAACTGACACATCTTACTGACTATGTTTTGAACCATTTCTGTGACACTAGTTATAGATTCCGATGCTTAACTTCAGGATTACTGTATCCCTTGGACCTACTTATTGACGATGAAACACAGAAATTACATCGGAATTACATAGAAAAGGCACAATGCCGACTTAAGTACAAGAAAACTGACTCATCTTACTGTCTATGTTTTGAACCGTCCCTGTGACACTAGTTATAAATTCCGATGCTTCACTCCAGGTTTACTGTATCCCTTGGACCTTCTTATTGACGATGAAACACAGAAAGTGAATGGGAATTAAATACAAAAAGCACAATGCCGTCTTAAGTACAAGAAGACTGACTCTTCTTACTGACTATGTTTTGAACCATTCCTGTGACACTAGTTATAGATTCCGAAGTTTCACTTCAGGTTTATTGTATCCCTCTGACCGTCTTATTGACGATGAAACACAGAAATGGCATCGGAATTAAATAGAAAAGGCACAATGCCGACTTATGTACTAGAAGACTGACTCTACTTACTGACTATGATTTGAACCATTCCTGTGACACTAGTTATAGATTCCGATGATTCACTTCAGGTTAACTGTATCCCTTGGACCTTCTTATTGACGATGAAACACAGATATTGCATCGGAAATAAATACAAAAGGCACAATGCCGAATTAAGTACAAGGAGACCGACTCTTCTTACTGTCTATGCTTTGAAGCATTCCTGTGACACTAGTTATGGATTCCGATCGTTCATTTCAGGTTTACTGTATCCCTTGGACCTTCTTATTTACGATGAAACGCAGATATTGCATCGGAATTAAATACAAAAGGCACATTGCCGACTTAAGTACAAGAAGACTGACTCTTCCAACTGTCTATGTTTTGAACCATTCCTGTGCCACTAGTCATAGATTACCATGCTTCACTTCAGGTTTACTGTATCCCTCTGACCGTCTTATTGACGATGAATCACAGAAATTGCATCGGAATTAAATACAAAAGGCACAATGCCGAATTAAGTACAAGAAGACTGACTCTTCCAACTGTCTATGTTTTGAACCATTCCTGTGCCACTAGTTATAGATTCCAATGTTTCACTTCAGGTTTATTGTATCCCTCTGACCGTCTTATTGACGATGAAACACAGAAATGGCATTGGAATTAAATAGAAAAGGCACAATGCCGACTTATGTACTAGAAGACTGACTCTTTATAAAGGCACATTTGCATGCCGAGCGTGAGTTTCCTCGGAAACGCGAGATATTAATTAAATAAATAATCAGTGACAAATAAATAAAGCCTATGGCACACAACTGCAGCGCTGTGTCGCTGATAAAACAAAAGTACATTTTCGTTAGTCGTATGTTTGATTAAAAAAAAAGGGAGAGCTCTCGTTGAAGTGGTGCGAGAAGCACGTATTTTAGTTTATTGTCTGGCACACCGCCATATTTCATGATATAGAAAATTACTGCGAGTTGCAACCATACTAGGCACTCGATTCTGTAAAGAATTTATATTTATAAAAGTAAGTAGGATTATGAACTGTAGGCTTATTCATTGAATATATCTGATTTAACTAACTGTGTAATTTTTTTGTTTAGTAGACAATCACCTCTGTACGACGTTTTGGCATGGCTGGCAAATTATTGTAATATTGAGATTTAGTTTATGAGTCCGCACCTACCGCAGCAGTCTTTGGAAATGATTTAATTACGAAGTCCGATTATTTCAGTTTTATTTCACGGTCAAGTACGAGTAACATTGCCTTTACGAAAAAGCCATTGTCAAGCGTCTGATACCGAATAATCAAAACCTGACGACTCATAGGAGAGCCAATCATACAGATAAAAATAATTAATATTTTATTTTATTTTATTTTATTTTATTTATTTTATATTGGCGACTGCGTGTCGGACTTGTTATTTTGTCATTTGTTACATTGTTCTCTTTGTTTCATGTGAAAAATCAACCTTCTGGTCCTGGACTTGACTATATGAGAAATAAAAAAAAATCAGAAGATATTTGCCAATTATAAAATTTTGCGGGAAGACGCAAAGAAGCTTCCAGCAAAATAAGGTAAGACGCAGCTTCTTTGCATTAGCAGGCTTGACCAGACGTATAATTCAGTGTATTAGCTTTTCAGTAAAATTCTGTAGTGTTTCTTTTCCGCATAACAGTTTCAGTGATAAATTCCATTCTCAGTATTTTTCCTTAAACAATAACGTATGCAACAATACCAATACACGAGTGTACAATATGGCCGACTTCTGTACGATATCATGTAACATGGCCAGCAGCCATTACCAATAATCTCAAATTCAGTTTATATTTTTAAATTAACAGACAGCCATTGTTGCTACGACCGATTCATGCTCAACTGCATTTTATTTTAAAACCAGTGTCAAACATTAATTTCTTGAAATATATAGCACGTGTGGCATGGTAATAACTAGAAAACAATACGCAAAAATGGAACAGCAAAGACGTACTATTCAGACGCAATCCGACTCGGACGAGAGACAAATGTTAGAAAATGACTTTACGACAGCAACCGGTAGTGACGATACATCAAATATTGACGCGAGTGTTGACGAAAATTTTGACAATAGGCCTTCCACCACAAAAATTTCAAAGTCTCAGTCAGAGCCCATGTTAATACATGACGTCACGTCTAATGACGCGGCGGGGGCAGAGACCTTGCAAACAGTAAACATTGCCAACATGTTACAAATGCTAATGAAACAAAACGCAGAAAATATGGCAACCTTAAGGATGCAGAACGCGGAAAACATGGCAACCTTAAAGACACAAAATGAACAGTTAAAGACACAAAATGACGAAATTAAATCTGATCTCATAGCAATCAAGGCATGTAATGACACTTTGTGTAAACGTGTGGAACTTATAGACGCCACACTGACCGAACAGATGACTGAACTCAGTACGAAATTTTCCAAGCTTAATACGAGACAAGAAAAGACTACAAATGACGTAGCACTTTTACAGAAACAATTAAAAAACCTTAATGTCACGTGTGAAGCTCTTACTGAACAAATTCAAACATATCCTTCAGTACACGACAACCTTGAAAAACGAATTACTGACGTGCAGAATAAATTTGACGATGTTGAACAACACCTGACTGACATCTTACAATCTGATGCCACAGCTCATTTTCAAAATATTAATAAAGAATTTCATGATTGGGTAGAGAACAAAGACAAACATTTTGATAGATGCATACGTGAAAATTTACCAACAATTGTGCACGACTCCGTAGCGGAATACATCACTAATAACAAACAGCTGATTAGTGACGCAGTACAATCCGTCACTGCACCCATGAGACAATTCACCGATCAACCACAGTCTGAATGTAACGAAAATATCAGTCAAAATGTACAGTTCAGAAACCAATATACATTCGAGTATGACGCACACATACCGCACACCACAAACACACAAGAACAAAACACACCACGACTACAACACATACCACGGCGTGCAACCACAAACACAAGCTATTATCATGGTAAACCACAGCAACATTATCGTAATTACTCGCCAGCTGAGCATTGCAGTAATTACAGTGGAACAAATCCATATCATAATGCAAAGGAAGAAGAAAGCTTAATAAAACACAGGCAATTTCAGATTTTTATCCCAGAAAAACGAACCATTCATCCGGTGATTTTTCTCAAATCTTTTAGTAACGCATTTCCACGCACTTGGAGTGACCGGAAAAAGATTTCATATATTGTCGGTTACATCCAAGGCGATGCAGCTGTCTGGGCATACAGTCAAGCTGACGTATGTACCACGTACAGTGAGTTTGAGCGTGCTTTTCTGAACAAATTCTGGTCGCAATCCGTCCAGGAGCGACTCAGGAGACAAATTTTAGAACCTGAAACTTTTAACAGTAAAAATGGTAACTTACGCAGATATTTTGAAAAATACTTGAACATGGGACATTTTTTAGACGAACCAGTCGCAACACGTGATATACTCCGAGCGTTGAAGGCCAAATTGCCTTTCAACATTAAGGAAAAACTTCTACATATCCCGGATGACGATTCAGATTATTTTTTAACAGCTTTAGATTCGGTTGACATGTTACTTGAAGATCAGCGCTTCGCGCGGCAAAACAGCAGCCACAATGTTTACACTAGTGGTATGCAAAACATGCAGGCTTGCCAACACAATTCTGGCGCGCCCACAGTTGGATACGCGGTACAACAAAAACAGCAAACTCACATGCCGTCTCAGTACGGAAATCAAAATCAACACGCGTATTCCAATACGAACAATAGTTACAACAGTAATAACATTTCATGCGGCAATCCATACAAAAGGCACCGCGGTAATAACTGCAACGGTAACAACGGATACAAAGGTAATAACAAAAATACAAACAGAAATAGAAATAATAATAACTACGAGCCAAGACAGCATCAAGGTTGGACTCGTAACGATCAGTACTTTCATTCAAACTCTGCTTTACCACAGCAGTCACCAGGTCAAAATTGGAGCATACCTTACGACCGACAGGTAAGTTATAATGCGCAACAGCAACAACAACCGCAAAAATTTGGAGATCATAATAGGCAATATCCGAATGTGAATATAATAGAAATGACACCTGATGCACAACCTCAATCTGTGTCAGTACCTAGTACAAATGATAATCCAACAAACTAGAAACAGTCACTACTTTGCCCCAGGTCGTGGCTGAAGAATCCTTGGGGGGCGGCTTCAATGTTAATCAGTTATTTGACACCACACTTGAACAACAGAATAATGATATGCCGAGTAATTCTAAACAAAAACTACCTGTTTTATTTATAAGATACAACCACAATAACAATATATCAGATGAACTTTTACAAGACAGTACACAATGTCGTTTAAACACAAATGAAATTGTTTTAGCATCCACTACTGGTGTAGTAGGTGGGATTCCAACTACTATTATCCTAGATACAGGTGCAGCTGTGAGCGTTTTATCTTTTAATTTTTATAAAAAGATGTGTGAATTGGAACCTGTGCCTGAGTTTCCTGCCCAAAACTGTAAAATAACTACTGCACTAGGTAATAAGTCATGTAGGGTTACGAAGCAAGTTTTTGTAAACGTTAAAATAGGTAATGGAACCGTACAATGGCCATTCCTGGTTGTACAAAACCTTGTGACAAATTGCATATTAGGAATAGATATTATGAGCGAGAAGGACTGCATTATAGACTTCTCCAAAGGTAAATGTATTTTAAATGATAAAGGCAGTGTAATTATTATTGATTTGGACAGGAGAACTCTAAAGCATGACAAACACTGTACAGGGTACAAGGTACAGTTAGTACTTGACAAAGACATTCAAGACATGCAAACACACTCATCTGACAGAGAGCTAATGGACTTGAAAACATTGCTTGATCATAAGATAAGTGAAGCTACAGCTCTCAGTGTACATGAACGTATAAAACTACAGGAAGTGTTATCCAAATATTTACAAGTTTTTACCAAACGATTAGGTGTTATCAACACGTATGTGTACAAGATTGAAGTTAAGCCTCACAAGATCTTCTGCCATAAGACATATAACGTACCGTTATCTCAACGACCTGCTGTGTGGCAAGAATTAAAACAAATGTTAGACTGGAAGGTCATTGAACCATCCACCTCACCTTATTGTAGTCCTCTACTTGTTGTCAAAAAATCAAATGGAGGCATTAGGTTAGTGTTAGACGCACGAGCTATTAATGAAATAATTTTACCGGTTCACACAAAACCTGAAAATTTAGAAGAGCAATTACAGAAATTTCTAGATGCAAAATATTTTTCCACAATAGATCTCGCTAATTCGTTTTGGCAGGTGGGTATCACTCCTGATTCTCGGAAATATACTGCATTTATGTTCGGGGGGCGAACCTATCAGTTTTGTGTTCTACCCTTCGGACTGAATGTCAGCTCTGGGGTATTCATTACAGCCCTGGATACCGTGCTTGGCGACGATTTAGTTGAGACAGTCACACACTATGTAGATGATATACTGATAGCTACACAATCCTGGAATGAACACGTTGACACACTTCAAAGAATTTTAGAAAAATTTGCACAAGCTGGAGTCACAGCCAACCTAAGAAAATCAAAATTTGGTTGCAGTGAGATAAAGTATTTAGGACATATCATTAATTCACAGGGCATACGTCCGGATCCCAGTAAATTAGATGCTATCAGAAACTTTCCTAGCCCTCGAACTAAAAAGCAGTTAAAATCATTCCTTGGGCTATGTTCATTTTTCAGACGTTTTTTGCCACAACCACTTTTGAACAGTAAACATCTGCTAAATCTACTCAGAAGGAATCAAGTTTGGATCTGGTCGGAACAGTGCCAGAATGACTTTAATACAATTAAACATGCTTTAGTGAATGCTAACATTTTGAGCCATCCAGATTTCAATTTAGATTTTTGTATGACTTGTGACGCTTCACGTACTGGCTTGGGCTGTTGCTTATTTCAAGTTGTAAAGAATAAAGAGGAGGAACAGATAAGAATTATTGGGTTTGCGAGTCGCACTCTAACTGAATGTGAGCGTACATACTCCACTACTGAGTTAGAAACACTTTCCATAGTATGGGCATTCAAGAAATTCAATTATTATTTATTTGGAAAACATACGGTAATTTACACCGATCACCAGGCCCTGACATTTTTGTTAACTTGTAAACTTGTACATCCTAGACTATCACGATGGGCAGTTACACTTCAGAACTACTCTTTTGAAATTAAGTACATAAGAGGTAAGGACAACACCATTGCAGACACTTTGTCTAGACTTCCACAAGGTATGAATGATACCAACAGTGACTTAGAAAATATAAATGACTACAGGATTCTCTTAATGCAAGACAAGCAGTATCACCAATATTATATTGATATGTGCAGAAACATGGCTGAATTACAAAAATCTGATCCTCACTGGTATAAGATAATAACATTTCTGGTAGAAAAACACAACCATCCTTTGACTAAGTATTACAAGTTACACAATGATGTGTTATTTTACCCCCGACATCCAAATGCTACTAACTGGTGTGTATGCATTCCCAAAGAGTCTGAACGTAATCTAATTTGGCACACACACTTAGTTTGGGGTCATTATGGGACGAAAAAGTGTTTGGCAAAGCTCAGTACATACTGTTATTTTAGCAATATGAGAAGAAAAATTTACAGGGAACTAAAAACATGTGTCATATGTCAAAAATCAAAACCTCAGAATTTATCCACAAAAACAGATTTACATTCTATTTTACCTGGTAGACCCCTGGAAATTCTGTGTACTGACATTAGTGGACCGCATCCAGCAAGCTCTGGAGGCGTCAAATATATCTTAGCTTTTTACGATATATTTTCTAAACACGTAAAACTTTATGCTTTAAAATCCGCCACTGCAAATGCTATAATACGAAGATTCTCAAGTGATTACCTGACGCACGTGGGAAAACCTAAAGCAATTCTGTCAGATAATGCAGCATACTACTCTGGGTACAAATGGAGAAATTTCTTGAAGGACAATAACATTAAAAGTATATTTATTTCGAGGTTTAGTCCACAATGTAACGCGACTGAGAGACTTTTCCGAGAATTAAATCGATTCATGAGGACCTATATTTCATCAAAACATACTAATTGGGTGTCCTACCTAAGTCTTTTCGAAGACGTACACAATAACTTAAATATTTACGATACAAATTACACACCTAACGAGATCATGTTCAATTGCAAACAGAACGATCAGTGGATAGAACCATTACCTAAGTTGTCAGACAAGGAAATCACACCTGAACAGAAAATAAAAGAAGTATTGACTACGCTGACACATCACGCACAGATACGAAACAAACATCACAGAAACATAATAAAAAGAAAACAAAAATTCGAGGTAGGAATGCTTGTACTACTTCGTACTCATCATAAATCTGTTGCACTCAAACGACGCAACGCTAAGTGGCGTCTGCTATATGAAGGACCTTATATAATTGTTAACATACCGCACCCTGGTGCGTATCTGTTACAACATCGTAGAACTAACAAAATTATTGGGCTATACGCACACCGAGATCTTAGAGCATTTCATGCTGAATAATGTAAAAGTCATACCCATCAAAATATTGCTAAGCAACTCGAAAAACTCTGTTGCTACAACACAGATAATAAGTAGTATAGAAATTTTCATTTCAGCGTTCCAGAGTCGCAGTTGAAGACAGAAGAACTTTTCTTTCAACGCCGCGGTTCCACCGAGAAGACTGAATATTAAAGTAAAATTTATGATTACGTAGCAGTGAATGATATATAAATTTTTCACGGAATATTTGTGACTGTAGGTACCACTGACTTGCTATGACACCTGACGAACCGACAGACGTCATCTGTGAAGCGATCTTTTACTTCGAGAAATAGATTAGACGCACATCTCTCAGCAAGAAAAGCATCTAACAGTAGCCAAGGCCACACAGACACTATACACACACGCACAAAACGCGAGGAATCTAACAGCTTTCCGTCTCTTATTATTTTGAATATTTATTGAGTAGTGAAAACGCCTGGTCTTGCCTACTGATGTAATGAATGTTGTGTCTAACCTATCTTAATTTCAGATGACAGCACAAAAAACATCGATAATATCCCAGCAAAACCGCTAAAGAGGATGTAAATATCTGCAATTCATGTAATCAAATGTGACACAATGTAATAACCTATAGCTATGTAATGATGATGTAAACATGTTTATGTGCAACTGTATTATGTTTATGCTAAGAAAATATGTGACGTGTGTATGTATTATTACTTATGTTTTTTTTTAAACTGATGTATAATGTAACTGTTACTGTGTGAAAATTTGAACGATAACGAGTGCCAAAATGTGAAAAACATTTTTTAAAAAAAAAAAAAAAAAAAAAAAAATTGCGTAGTGAACCACTATTCACGGACATTAACGTACATTACTAAGTCTGCAACTACGCAGAAACCTATGTGAAAGAAACTGTTAATGACATTCATGATGCATCGTACCTTTGTTAACGCGATGAACGATTTCTTCGATGAGTAACCACGAACATTTAGGTGAGCTATATTTAAAAAAAAAAAAACTGAATATGTGAAGTGCATAATTCGTGCATCGTCTAGCGACATTACTACAGTACCCAACTTCAAGATGTTAACTGGATTAAATGGACACAAAGTGCCTGTCCAGAAAACAACACGACGGGTGGAAGAATTTTGGTTGGAACTTCAGGGAATGAAATGTTCTCGAAATGTGACGGACACGCTTACCTGGACTGTCCAAGGATCGACGCCAGCTATGTGCCGTCCGAGGTTCTGCAACCAAGCTTCCACGGAATATCGAAAACGAACTGCATATGGACTAATTACTCGACGGGTCACGTCTGATCTGTAATAAACAATGCTTTTTGTCACAACGAACTGCATCACAACGACTATAATGGAAATAGGAAATGGACATGCTTATGTATCAATCACGTTGTTATACAACGATGTTACTGTGATCAAAAAAACTTTACCACGACGATACTAACCTGTAAAAAATTATTGTGCAGCAGATGAATATGAACTGTGATAACGACACCATGTGTATAGGTCAACGCACCTGAAAAATACGGACATTTTTCTTTGAAGCATTTCATTGCAATGCTATGTAACTAAGAACATTCAACAATCTAAAGTTGTATTGTATTATAACAAATATTGTAATTTTAAAACTAAGTTACCTGTCATAGAATGTAGTCTTCATATGTAATCTTGGTGGAATATTTTCTTTGTGCAACGACTAAGAAATGCGCGCGCACACGAACAATATGAACTGCAATACTGTGCCGCGTGATCTAAATTTACGAAATAACGGCAGTGCCGTAGTTACACAGACGCTTCTGCGCATGCGCGCACTCTGTTTTGCCAACATAAGAACTTTTTCGGCGCACGCGCGTCATTCAAATTTTGTGTATAATATACAGTATAATGTAAGTCATGTAAATAGTTGTAGATAACTTAGATTTTCTTGTGCCTTTAGGTGAATTGCTCGCCTGCAGGTGTGTCCTTTCGCCTCGCAATTCAGGGGGCAATATAAAGGCACATTTGCATGCCGAGCGTGAGTTTCCTCGGAAACGCGAGATATTAATTAAATAAATAATCAGTGACAAATAAATAAAGCCTATGGCACACAACTGCAGCGCTGTGTCGCTGATAAAACAAAAGTACATTTCGTTAGTCGTATGTTTGATTAAAAAAAAAGGGAGAGCTCTCGTTGAACTGGTGCGAGAAGCACGTATTTTAGTTTATTGTCTGGCACACCGCCATATTTCATGATATAGAAAATTACTGCGAGTTGCAACCATACTAGGCACTCGATTCTGTAAAGAATTTATATTTATAGAAGTAAGTAGGATTATGAACTGTAGGCTTATTCATTGAATATATCTGATTTAACTAACTGTGTAATTTTTTTGTTTAGTAGACAATCACCTCTGTACGACGTTTTGGCATGGCTGGCAAATTATTGTAATATTGAGATTTAGTTTATGAGTCCGCACCTACCGCAGCAGTCTTTGGAAATGATTTAATTACGAAGTCCGATTATTTCAGTTTTATTTCACGGTCAAGTACGAGTAACATTGCCTTTACGAAAAAGCCATTGTCAAGCGTCTGATACCGAATAATCAAAACCTGACGACTCATAGGAGAGCCAATCATACAGATAAAAATAATTAATATTTTATTTTATTTTATTTTATTTTATTTATTTTATATCTTCCTACTGTCTATGTTTTGAACCACTCCTGTGACACTAGTTATTGATTCCGATGCTTCACTCCAGGTTTACTGTATTCCTTGGACCATCTTATTGACGATGAAACACAGATATTGCATCGGAATTAAATACAAAAGGCACAATGCCGACTAATGTAAAAGAAGACTGACTCTTCTTACTGTCTATGTTTTGAACCATTAATGTGACACTAGTGATGGATTCCGATGCTTCACTTCAGGTTTACTGTATCCCTTGGACCTTCTTATTGACGATGAAACACAGAAATTGCATCAGAATTAAATACAAAAGGCACAATGCCGAATTAAGTACAAGAAGACTGACTCTTCTTACTGTCTATGTTTTGAACCATTCCTGTGACACTAGTTATGGATTCCGATCGTTCATTTCAGGTTTACTGTATCCCTTGGGCCTTCTTATTGACGATGAAACACAGAAATTGCATCGGAATTAAATACAAAAGACACAATGCCGACTAATGTACAGGAAGACTGACTCTTCCGACATTCTATGTTGTGAACCATTCCTGTGACACTAGTTATAGATTCCGGTGCTTCACTCCAGGTTTACTGTATCCCTTGGACCTTCTTATTGACGATGAAACACAGAAATTGCATCGGAATTAAATATAAAATGCACAATGCCGTCTTAAGTACAAGAAAACTGACTCTTCTTACTGTCTATGCTTTGAACCATTCGTGTGACTCTAGTTATAGATTTTGATGCTTCACTTCAGGTTTACTGTATCCCTCTGAATTTCTTATTGACGATGAAACACAGAAATTGCATCGGAATTAAATACAAAAACGCACAATGCCGACTTAAGTACAAGAAGACTGACTCTTCTTACTGTCTATGTTTTGAACCATTCCTGTGACACAAGTTATAGATTCCGATGCTTCAATTCAGGTCTACTGTATCCCTTGGTCCTTCTTAATGACGATGAAACACAGAAATTGCATCAGATTTAAATACAAAAGGCACAATGCCGAATTAAGTACAAGAAGACTGACTCTTCTTACTGTCTGTGTTTTGAACCAATTATGTGACACTAGTTATGGATTCCGATGCTTCAATTCAGCTTTACTGTATCCCTTGGACCTTCTTATTGACGATGAAACACAGAAATTGCATCGGAATTAAATATAAAATGCACAGTGCCGTCATAAGTACAAGAAAACTGACTCTTCTTACTGTCTATGTTTTGAAGCATTCCTGTGACACTAGTTATGGATTCCGATCGTTCACTTCAGGTTTACTGTATCCCTTGGACCTCCTTATTGACGATGAAACACAGAAATTGCATCGGAATTAAATACAAAAGGCACAATGCCGAATTAAGTACAAGAAGACTGACTCTTCCAACTGTCTATGTTTTGAACCATTCCTGTGACACTAGTTGTAGATTCCGATGTTTCACTTCAGGTTTATTGTATCCCTCTGACCGTCTCATTGACGATAAAACACAGAAATGGCATCGGAATTAAATAGAAAAGGCACAATGCCGACTTATGTACTAGAAGACTGACTCTTCCTACTGTCTATGTTTTGAACCACTCCTGTGACACTAGTTATTGATTCCGATGCTTCACTCCAGGTTTACTGTATTCCTTGGACCTTCTTAATGACGATGAAACACAGAAATTGCATCGGAATTAAATACAAAAGGCACAATGCCGACTAATGTAAAAGAAGACTGACTCTTCCGACAGTCTATGCTTTGAACCATTCCTGTGACACTAGTTATAGATTCCGGTGCTTCACTCCAGGTTTAGTGTATCCCTTGGACCTTCTTATTGACGATGAAACACAGAAATTGCATCGGAATTAAATATAAAATGCACAATGCCGTCTTAAGTACAAGAAAACTGACCCTTCTTACTGTCTATGCTTTGAACCATTCGTGTGACACTAGTTATGGATTCCGTTGCTTCACTTCAGGTTTACTGTATCCCTCTGAATTTCTTATTGACGATGAAACACAGAAATTGCATCGGAATTAAATACAAAAGGCACAATGCCGACTTAAGTACAAGAAGACTGACTCTTCTTACTGTCTATGTTTTGAACCATTAATGTGACACTAGTTATGGATTCCGATGCTTCAAATCAGGTTTACTGTATCCCTTGGACATTCTTATTGACGATGAAACACAGAAATTGCATCGGAATTAAATATAAAATGCACAATGCCGTCTTAAGTACAAGAAAACTGACTCTTCTTACTGTCTATGCTTTGAACCATTCGTGTGACTCTAGTTTTAGATTCCGATGCTTCACTTCAGGTTTACTGTATCCCTTGGACCTTCTTATTGACGATGAAATACAGAAATCGCATCAGAATTAAATACAAAAGGCACAATGCCGAATTAAGTACAAGGAGACTGACTCTTCTTACTATCTATGTTTTGAACCATTCCTGTGACACTAGTTATTCATTCCGATCGTTCATTTCAGGTTTACTGTGTCCCTTGGACCTTCTTATTGACAATGAAACACAGATATTGCATCGGAATTAAATACAAAAGCCACAATACCGGCTTAAGTACAAGAAGACTGACTCTTCCAACTGTCTATGCTTTGAACCATTCCTGTGCCACTAGTTATAGATTCCGATGTTTCACTTCAGGTTTACTGTTTCCCTCTGACCGTCTTATTGACGATGAATCACAGAAATTGCATCGGAATTAAATAGAAAAGGCACAATGCCGACTTAAGTACTAGAAGACTGACTCTTCCTACTGTCTATGTTTTGAACCATTCCTGTGACACTAGTTATAGACTCTGATGCTTCACTCCAGGTTTACTGTATCCCTTGGACCTTCTTATTGACGATGAAACACAGAAATTGCATCAGAATTAAATACAAAGAGCACAATGCCGAATTAAGTACAAGAAGACTGACTCTTCTTACTGTCTACGTTTTGAACCATTCCTGTGACACTAGTTATGGATTCCGATCGTTCATTTCAGGTTTACTGTATCCATTGGACCTTCTTATTGACGATGAAACACAGATATTGCATCGGAATTAAATACAAAAGCACAATGCCGATTTAAGTACAAGAAGACTGACTCTTCCAACTGTCTATGTTTTGAACCATTCCTGTGCCACTAGTTATGGATTCCGATGTTTCACTTCAGGTTTACTGTATACCTCTGACCGTCTTATTGACGATGAAACACAGAAATTGCATCGGAATTAAATAGAAAAGGCACAATGCCGACTAATGTACTAGAAGACTGACTCTTCCTACTGTCTATGTTTTGAACCATTCCTGTGACACTAGTTATAGATTCCGATGCTTCACTCCAGGTTTACTGTATTCCTTTGACCTTCTTATTGACGATGAAACACAGAAATTGCATCGGAATTAAATACAAAAGGCACAATGCCGACTAATGTACAAGAAGACTGACTCTTCCGACAGTCTATGTTTAGAACCATTCCTGTGACGCTAGTTATAGATTCCGGTGCTTCACTCCAGGTTTACTGTATCCCTTGGACCTTCTTATTGACGATGAAACACAGAAATTGCATTAGAATTAAATACAAAAGGCACAATGCCGACTTAAGTACATGTAGACTGACTTTTACTACTCTCTATGCTTTGAACCATTCCTGTGACACTAGTTATAGATTCCGATGGTTCATTTCAGGTTTACTGTATCCCTTGGACCTTCTTATTGACGATGAAACACAGAAATTGCATCGGAATTAAATACAAAAGACACAATGCCGACTTAACTACAAGAAGTCTGACTCTTCTTACTGACTATGTTTTGAACCATTCCTGTGACACTAGCTATATATTCCGATGCTTAACTTCAGGATTACTGTATCCCTTGGACGTTCTTATTGACGATGAAACACAGAAATTACATCGGAATTACATAGAAAAGGCACAATGCCGACTTAAGTACAAGAATACTGACTCATCTTACTGTCTATGTTTTGAACCGTCCCTGTGACACTAGTTATAAATTCCGATGCTTCACTCCAGGTTTACTGTATCCCTTGGATCTTCTTATTGACGGTGAAACACAGAAAGTGAATGGGAATTAAATACAAAAAGCACAATGCTGTCTTAAGTACAAGAAGACTGACTCTTCTTACTGACTATGTTTTGAACCATTCCTGTGACACTAGTTATAGATTCCGATGCTTCACTTCAGGTTTACTGTATCCCTCTGACCTCCTTATTGACGATGAAACACAGAAATTGCATCGGAATTAAATACAAGAGGCACAATGCCGACTTAAGTAAAAGAAGTCTGACTCTTCTTACTGTCTATGGTTTGAACCATTCCTGTGACACTAGTTATGGATTCCGATGCTTCACTCTAGGTCTACTGTATCCCTTGGACCTTCTTATTGACGATGAAACACAGAAATTGCATCAGAATTAAATAGAAAAGGCACAATGATGACTTAAGTACAAAAAGACTGACTCTTCTAACTGACTATGATTTGAACCATTCCTGTGACACTAGTTATAGATTCCGATGATTCACTTCAGGTTAACTGTATTCTTTGGACCTTCTTATTGACGATGAAACACAGATATTGCATCGGAATTAAATACAAAAGGCACAATGCCGAATTAAGTACAAGGAGACCGACTCTTCTTACTGTCTATGTTTTGAATATTCCTGTGACACTAGTTATAGATTCCGATGCTTCACTTCAGGTTTACTGTATCCCTCTGACCTCCTTATTGACGATGAAACGCAGATATTGCATCGGAATTAAATACAAAGGCACATTGCCGACTTAAGTACAAGAAGACTGACTCTTCCAACTGTCTATGTTTTGAACCATTCCTGTGCCACTAGTCATAGATTATCATGCTTCACTTCAGGTTTACTGTATCCCTCTGACCGTCTTATTGACGATGAATCACAGAAATTGCATCGGAATTAAATACAAAAGGCACAATGCCGAATTAAGTACAAGAAGACTGACTCTTCCAACAGTCTATGTTTTGGACCATTCCTGTGCCACTAGTTATAGATTCTGGTGCTTCACTCCAGGTTTAGTGTATCCCTTGGACCTTCTTATTGACGATGAAACACAGAAATTGCATCGGAATTAAATATAAAATGCACAATGCCACCTTAAGTACAAGAAAACTGACACATCTTACTGTCTATGCTTTGAACCATTCGTGTGACTCTAGTTATAGATTCCCATGCTTCACTTCAGGTTTACTGTATCCCTCTGATCGTCTTATTGACGATGAATCACAGAAATTGCATCGGAATTAAATACAAAAGGCACAATGCCGAATTAAGTACAAGAAGACTGACTCTTCTTACTGTCTATGTTTTGAACCATTCCTGTGACACTAGTTATGGATTCCGATCGTTCATTTCAGGTTTACTGTATCCCTTGGGCCTTCTTATTGACGATGAAACACAGAAAATGCATCGGAATTAAATACAAAAGGCACAATGCCGACTAATGTACAAGAAGACTGACTCTGCCAAAATTCTATGTTGTGAACCATTCCTGTGACACTAGTTATAGATTCCGGTGCTTCACTCCAGGTTTACTGTATTCCTCTGAATTTCTTATTGACGATGGAACACAGAAATTGCATCGGAATTAAATACAAAACGCACAATGCCGACTTAAGTACAAGAAGACTGACTGTTCTTACTGTCTTTGTTTTGAACCATTCCTGTGACACTAGTTATAGATTCCGATGCTTCAATTCAGGTCTACTGTATCCCTTGGTCTTTCTTAATGACGATGAAACACAGAAATTGCATCAGATTTAAATACAAAAGGCACAATGCCGAATTAAGCACAAGAAGACTGACTCTTCTTACTGTCTATGTTTTGAACCAATTATGTGACACTAGTTATGGATTCCGATGCTTCAATTCAGCTTTACTGTATCCCTTGGACCTTCTAATTGACGATGAAACACAGAAATTGCATCGGAATTAAATATAAAATGCACTATGCCGTCATAAGTACAAGAAAACTGACTCTTCTTACTGTCTATGTTTTGAACCATTCCTGTGACACTAGTTATGGATTCCGATCGTTCATTTCAGGTTTACTGTATCCCTTGGACCTTCTTATTGACGATGAAACACAGAAATTGCATCGGAATTAAATACGAAAGCACAATGCCGACTTACGTACATGTAGACTGACTTATCCTACTGTCTATATTTTGAACCATTCCTGTGACACTAGTTATAGTTTCCGATGGTTCATTTCAGGTTTACTGTATCCCTTGGACCTTCTTATTGACGATGAAACACAGAAATTGCATCGGAATTACATAGAAAAGGCACAATGCCGACTTAAGTACAAGAAGACTGACTCTTCTTACTGACTATGTTTTGAACCATTCCTGTGACACTAGTTATAGATTCCGATGCTTCACTTCAGGTTTACTGTATCCCTCTGACCTCCTTATTTACGATGAAACACAGATATTGCATCGGAATTAAATGCAAAAGGCACATTGCTGACTTAAGTACAAGAAGACTGACTCTTCCAACTGTCTATGTTTTGAACCATTCCTGTGCCACTAGTCATAGATTCCCATGCTTTACTTCAGGTTTACTGTATCCCTCTGACCGTCTTATTGACGATGAATCACAGAAATTGCATCGGAATGAGATAGAAAAGGCACAATGCCGACTTAAATACTAGAAGACTGACTCTTCCTACTGTCTATGTTTTGAACCATTCCTGTGACACTAGTTATAGACTCCGATGCTTCACTCGAGGTCTACTGTATCCCTTGGACCTTCTTATTGACGATGAAACACAGAAATTGCATCCGAATTAAATACAAAAGGCACAATGCCGAATTAAGTACAAGAAGACTGTCTCTTCTTAATGTCTATGCTTTGAACCATTCCTGTGACACTAGTTATGGATTCCGATCGTTCACTTCAGGTTTACTGTATCCCTTGGACCTTCTTATTGACGATGAAACACAGAAATTGCATCGGAATTAAATACAAAAGGCACAATGCCGACTAATGTACAAGATGACTGACTCTTCCGACATTCTATGTTTTGAACCATTCCTGTGACACTAGTTATAGTTTCCGGTGCTTCACTCCAGGTTTACTGTATCCCTTGGACCTTCTTATTGACGATGAAACACAGATATTGCATCGGAACTAAATATAAAATGCACAAACCCCGTCTTAAGTACAAGAAAACTGACTCTTCTTACTGTCTATGCTTTGAACCATTCGTGTGACTCTAGTTATAGATTCCGATGCTTCACTTCAGGTTTACTGTATCCCTCTGACCTTCTTATTGACGATGAAACACAGAAATTGCATCGGAATTAAATACAAAAGGCACAATGCCGACTTAAGTACAAGAAGACTGACTCTTCTTACTGTCTATGTTTTGAACCGTTCCTGTGACACAAGTTATAGATTCCGATGCTTCAATTCAGGTCTACTGTATCCCTTGGTCCTTCTTAATGACGATGAAACACAGAAATTGCATCGGAATTAAATAGAATAGGCACATCGCCGACTTAGGTACAAGAAGACTGACTCTTCTTACTGACTATGTTTTGAACTATTCCTGTGACACTAGTTATAGATTCCGATGCTTCAATTCAGGTTTACCGTATCCCTCTAACCTTCTTATTGACGATGAAACACAGAAATTGCATCAGAGTTAAGTACAAAAGGCACAACGCCGAATTAAGTACAAGAAGACTGACTCTTCTTACTGTCTATGTTTTGAAATATTCCTGTGACACTAAATATAGACTCCGATGCTTCACTCCCGGTTTACTCTACACCTTGGACCTTCTTATTGACGATTGTACACAGATATTACATCGGAATTAAATACAAATGGCACAATGCCGAATTAAGTACAAGGAGACTGACTCTTCTTACTATCTATGCTTTGAACCATTCCTGTGACACTAGTTATGGATTCCGATCGTTCATTTCAGGTTTACTGTATCCCTTGGACCTTCTTATTGACGATGAAACACAGATATTGCATCGGAATTAAATACAAAAGGCACAATGCCGACTTAAGTACAAGAAGACTGACTCTTCCAACTGTCTACGCTTTGAACGATTCCTGTGCCACTAGTTATAGATTCCGATGCTTCACTTCAGGTTTACTGTATCCCTCGGACCGTCTTATTGACAATGAATCACAGAAATTGCATCGGAATTAAATAGAAAAGGCACAATGCCGACTTTAGTACTAGAAGACTGACTCTTCCTATTGTCTATGTTTGAACCATTCCTGTGACACTAGTTATAGCTTCCGATGCTTCACTCCAGGTTTCCTGTATCCCTTGGACCTTCTTATTGACGATGAAACACAGAAATTGCATCAGAATTAAATACAAAAGGCACAATGCCGAATTAACTACAAGAAGACTGACTCCTCTTACTGTCTATGTTTTGAACCATTCCTGTGACACTAGTTATGGATTCCGATCGTTCATTTCAGGTTTACTGCATCCCTTGGACCTTCGTATTGACGATGTAACACAGATATTGCATCGGAAATAAATACAAAAGGCACAATGCCGGTTTAAGTACAAGAAGACTGACTCTTCCAAATATCTATGATTTGAACCATTCCTGTGCCACTAGTTATAGATTCCGATGTTTCACTTCAGATTTACTGTATCCCTCTGACCGTCTTATTGACGATGAAACACAGAAATTGCATCGGAATTAAATAGAAAAGGCACAATGCCGACTTAAGTACTAGAAGACTGACTCTTCCTACTGTCTATGTTTTGAACCATTCCTGTGAGACTAGTTATAGATTCCGATGATTCAATCATGGTTTACTGTATTCCTTGGACCTTCTTATTGACGATGGAACACTGAAATTGCATCGGAATTAAATACAAAAGGCACAATGCCGTCTAATGTACAAGAAGACTGACTCTTCTGACAGGTCTATGTTTGAACCATTCTGTGACACTAGTTATAGATTCCGGTGCTTCACTCCAGGTTTACTATATCCCTTGGACCTTCTTATTGACGATGAAACACAGAAATTGCATCGGAATTAAATATAAAATGCACAATGCCGCCTTAAGTACAAGAAAACTGACTCATCTTACTGTCTATGTTTTGAACCATTCGTGTGACTCTAGTTATAGATTCTGATGCTTCACTTCAGGTTTACTGTATCCCTCTGACCGTCAAATTGACGATGAAACACAGAAATTGCATCGGAATTAAATACAAAAGGCACAATGCCGACTTAAGTACAAGAAGACTGACTCCTCTTACTGTCTATGTTTTGAACCATTCCTGTGACACTAGTTATAGATTCCGATGCTTCACTCCAGGTCTACTGTATCCCTTGGACCTTCTTATTGACGATGAAACACATAAATTGCATCCGAATTAAATACAAAAGGCACAATGCCGAATTAAGTACAAGAAGACTGACTCTTCTTACTGTCTATGCTTTGAACCATTCCTGTGACACTAGTTATGGATTCCGATCGTTCATTTCAGGTTTACTGTATCCCTTGGACCTTCTTATTGACGATGAAACACAGAAATTGCATCGGAATTAAATACAAAAGGCACAATGCCGACTAATGTACAAGATGACTGACTCTTCCGACATTCTATGTTTTGAACCATTCCTGTGACACTAGTTATAGATTCCGGTGCTTCACTCCAGGTTTACTGTATCCCTTGGACCTTCTTATTGACGATGAAACACAGATATTGCATCGGAACTAAATATAAAATGCACAAACCCCGTCTTAAGTACAAGAAAACTGACTCTTCTTACTGTCTATGCTTTGAACCATTCGTGTGACTCTAGTTATAGATTCCGATGCTTCACTTCAGGTTTACTGTATCCCTCTGACCTTCTTATTGACGATGAAACACAGAAATTGCATCGGAATTAAATACAAAAGGCACAATGCCGACTTAAGTACAAGAAGACTGACTCTTCTTACTGTCTATGTTTTGAACCGTTCCTGTGACACAAGTTATAGATTCCGATGCTTCAATTCAGGTCTACTGTATCCCTTGGTCCTTCTTAATGACGATGAAACACAGAAATTGCATCGGAATTAAATACAATAGGCACATCGCCGACTTAAGTACAAGAAGACTGACTCTTCTTACTGACTATGTTTTGAACTATTCCTGTGACACTAGTTATAGATTCCGATGCTTCAATTCAGGTTTACCGTATCCCTCTAACCTTCTTATTGACGATGAAACACAGAAATTGCATCAGAGTTAAGTACAAAAGGCACAACGCCGAATTAAGTACAAGAAGACTGACTCTTCTTACTGTCTATGTTTTGAAATATTCCTGTGACACTAGTTATAGACTCCGATGCTTCACTCCCGGTTTACTCTACACCTTGGACCTTCTTATTGACGATTGTACACAGATATTACATCGGAATTAAATACAAATGGCACAATGCCGAATTAAGTACAAGGAGACTGACTCAACTTACTATCTATGCTTTGAACCATTCCTGTGACACTAGTTATGGATTCCGATCGTTCATTTCAGGTTTACTGTATCCCTTGGACCTTCTTATTGACGATGAAACACAGATATTGCATCGGAATTAAATACAAAAGGCAGAATGCCGACTTAAGTACAAGAAGACTGACTCTTCCAACTGTCTACGCTTTGAACCATTCCTGTGCCACTAGTTATAGATTCCGATGCTTCACTTCAGGTTTACTGTATCCCTCGGACCGTCTTATTGACAATGAATCACAGAAATTGCATCGGAATTAAATAGAAAAAGGCACAATGCCGACTTTAGTACTAGAAGACAGACTCTTCCTATTGTCTATGTTTGAACCATTCCTGTGACACTAGTTATAGCTTCCGATGCTTCACTCCAGGTTTCCTGTATCCCTTGGACCTTCTTATTGACGATGAAACACAGAAATTGCATCAGAATTAAATACAAAAGGCACAATGCCGAATTAACTACAAGAAGACTGACTCCTCTTACTGTCTATGTTTTGAACCATTCCTGTGACACTAGTTATGGATTCCGATCGTTCATTTCAGGTTTACTGCATCCCTTGGACCTTCGTATTGACGATGTAACACAGATATTGCATCGGAAATAAATACAAAAGGCACAATGCCGGTATAAGTACAAGAAGACTGACTCTTCCAAATATCTATGATTTGAACCATTCCTGTGCCACTAGTTATAGATTCCGATGTTTCACTTCAGATTTACTGTATCCCTCTGACCGTCTTATTGACGATGAAACACAGAAATTGCATCGGAATTAAATAGAAAAGGCACAATGCCGACTTAAGTACTAGAAGACTGACTCTTCCTACTGTCTATGTTTTGAACCATTCCTGTGAGACTAGTTATAGATTCCGATGATTCAATCATGGTTTACTGTATTCCTTGGACCTTCTTATTGACGATGGAACACAGAAATTGCATCGGAATTAAATACAAAAGGCACAATGCCGTCTAATGTACAAGAAGACTGACTCTTCTGACAGTCTATGTTTGAACCATTCCTGTGACACTAGTTATAGATTCCGGTGCTTCACTCCAGGTTTACTATATCCCTTGGACCTTCTTATTGACGATGAAACACAGAAATTGCATCGGAATTAAATATAAAATGCACAATGCCGCCTTAAGTACAAGAAAACTGACTCATCTTACTGTCTATGTTTTGAACCATTCGTGTGACTCTAGTTATAGATTCTGATGCTTCACTTCAGGTTTACTGTATCCCTCTGACCGTCAAATTGACGATGAAACACAGAAATTGCATCGGAATTAAATACAAAAGGCACAATGCCGACTTAAGTACAAGAAGACTGACTCCTCTTACTGTCTATGTTTTGAACCATTCCTGTGACACTAGTTATAGATTCCGATGCTTCAATTCAGGTCTACTGTATCCCTTGGACCTTTTTATTGACGATGAAACACACAAATTGCATCGGAATTAAATACAATAGGCACAATGCCGACTTAAGTACAAGAAGACTGACTCTCCTTACTGACTATGCTTTGAACTATTCCTATGACTCTAGTTAGAGATTCCGATGCTTCACATCAGATTTACTGTATCCCTCTGACCTTCTTATTGACGATGCAACACAGAAATTGCATCGGAATTAAATACAAAAGGCACAATGCCGACATAAGTACTTGTATATTGACTTTTCCTACTGTCTATGTTTTGAACCATTCCTGTGAGACTAGTTATAGATTCCGATGGTTCATTTCAGGTTTACTGTATCCCTTGGACCTTCTGATTGACGATGAAACACAGAAATTGCATCGGAACTAAATACAAAAGCAAAATGCCGACTTCACTACAAGAAGTCTGACTCTTCCTACTGACTATGGTTTGAAAAATTCCTGTGACACTGGTTATAGACTCCGATGCTACACTTCAGGTTTACTGTATCCCTCTGACCTCCTTAGTGACGTTGAAACACAGAAATTGCATCGGAAGTAAATACAAGAGGCACAATGCCGACTTAAGTAAAAGAAGTCTGACTCTTCTTACTGTCTATGGTTTGAAAAATTCCTGTGACACTGGTTATAGACTCCGATGTTTCACTCCAGGTTTACTGTATCCCTTGGACCTTCTTATTGACGATGAAACACAGAAATTGCATCGGAATTATATAGAAAAGACACAATGCCGACTTAAGTACAAGAATACTGACTCATCTTACTGTCTATGTTTTGAACCGTCCCTGTGACACTAGTTGTTAATTCCGATGCTTCACTCCAGGTTTACTGTATCCCTTGGACCTTCTTATTGACGATGAAACACAGAAATTACATCGGAATTAAGTACAAAAAGCACAATGCCGACTTAAGTACAAGAAGTCTGACGCTTCTTACTGACTATGTTTTGAACCATTCCTGTGACACTAGTTATAGATTCCGATGCTTCACTTCAGGTTTACTGTATCCCTCTGACCTCCTTAGTGACGTTGAAACACAGAAATTGCATCGGAAGTAAATACAAGAGGCACAATGCCGACTTAAGTAAAAGAAGTCTGACTCTTCTTACTGTCTATGGTTTGAAAAATTCCTGTGACACTGGTTATAGACTCCGATGTTTCACTCCAGGTTTACTGTATCCCTTGGACCTTCTTATTGACGATGAAACACAGATATTGCATCGGAATTAAATACAAAAGGCACAATGCCGAATTAAGTACAAGAAGACCGACTCTTCTTACTGTCTATGTTTTGAAGCATTCCTGTGACACTAGTTATGGATTCCGATCGTTCATTTCAGGTTTTACTGTATCCCTTGGACCTTCTTATTGACGATGGAACACAGATATTGCATCGGAATTAAATACAAAAGGCACATTGCCGACTTAAGAACAAGAAGACTGACTCTTCCAACTGTCTATGTTTTGAAACCCATTCCTGTGCCACTAGTTATAGATTCCGATGCTTCACTTCAGGTTTACTGTATCCCTCTGACCGTCTTATTGACGATGAATCACAGAAATTGCATCGGAATTAAATAGAAAAGGCACAATGACGAATGAAGTACTAGAAGACTGACTCTTCTTACTGTCTATGTTTTGAACCATTCCAGTGACACTAGTTATGGATTCCGATCGTTCATTTCAGGTTTGCTGTATCACATGGACCTTAATATTGACGATGAAACACAGAAATTGCATCGGAATTAAACACAAAAGGCACAATGCCGACTAATGTACAAGAAGACTGACTCTTCCGACATTCTATGCTTTGAACCATTCCTGTGACGCTAGTTATAAATTCCGGTGCTTCACTCCAGGTTTACTGTATCCCTTGGACCTTCTTATTGACGATGAAACACAGAAATTGCATCGGAATTAAATGTAAAATGCGCAATGCCGTCTTAAGTACAGGAAAACTGACTCTTCTTACTGTCTAAGCTTTGAACCATTCGTGTGACTCTAGTTATAGATTCCGATGCTTCACTTCAGGTTTACTGTATCCCTCTGAGCTTCTTATTGACGATGAAACACAGAAATTGCATCGGAATTAAATACAAAAGGCACAATGCCGACTTAAGTACATGTAGAGTGACTTTTCCTACTGTCTATGTTTTGAACCATTCCTGTGACACTAGTTATAGATTCCGATGGTTCATTTCAGGTTTACTGTATCCCTTGGAACTTCTTGTTGACGATGAAACACAGAAATTGCATCGGAATTAAATACAAAAGCACAATGCCGACTTAACTACGAGAACACTGACTCTTCTTACTGCAATGTTTTGAACCATTCCTGTGACACTAGTTATAGATTCCGATGCTTAACTTCAGGATTACTGTATCCCTTGGATCTTCTTATTGACGATGAAACACAGAAATTGCATCGGAATTAAATACAAAGGCTCAATCCCGAATTAAGTACAAGAAGACTGACTCATCTTACTGTCTATGTTGTGAACCATTCCTGTGACACTAGTTATAGACTCAGATGCTTCACTCCAGGTTTACTGTATCCCTTGGACCTTCTTATTGACGATGAAACACAGAAATAGCATCGGAATTAAAGACAAAAGGCAAAATGCAGACTTAAGTAAAAGAAGTCTGACTCTTCTTACTGTCTGTGTTTGAACCATTTCTGTGACACTAGTTATAGATTCCGATGCTTCACTCCAGGCTTACTGTATCCCTTGGACCTTCTTATTGACGATGAAACACAGAAATTGCATCGGAATTAAATAGGAAACGCACAATGCCGACTTAAGTACAAGAAGATTGACTCTTCTTAATGACTATGCTTTGAACCGTCCCTGTGACACTAGTTATAAATTCCGATGCTTCACTCCAGGTTTACTGTATCCCTTGGACCTTCTTATTGACGATGAAACACAGAAATTGCATCAGAATTAGATAGAAAAGGCACAATGATGACTTATGTACAAGAAGAATGACTCTTCTTACTGACTATGTTTTGAACCATTCCTGTGATACTAGTTATAGATTCCGATGATTCGCTTCAAGTTTACTGTATCCCTTGTACCTTCTTACTGACGATGAAACACAGAAATTGCATCGGAATTAAATACAAAAGGCACAATACCGACTTAAGTACAAGAAGACTGATTCTTCTTACTGACTATGTTTTGAACCATTCCTGTGACACTAGTCATAGATTCCGATGCTTCACTTCAGGATTACTGTATCCCTCTGATCTTCTTAATGACGATGAAACACAGAAATTGCATCGGAATTAAATACAAAAGGCACAATGCCGACTTAAGTACAAGAAGATTGACTCTTCTTACTGTCTATGTTTTCAACCATCCCTGGGACACTAGTTATAGATTCCGATGCTTCACTCCAGGTTTACCGTATCCCTTGGACCTTCTTATTGACGATGAAACACAGAAATAGCACCGGAATTAAAGACAAAAGGCACAATGCCGACTTAAGTAAAAGAAGTCTGACTCTTCTTACTGTCTGTGTTTTGAGCCATTTCTGTGACCACTAGTTATAGATTCCGATGCTTCACTCCAGGTTTACTGTATCCCTTGGACGTTCTTATTGACGATGAAACACAGACATTGCATCAGAATTAAATAGAAAATTTCACAATGATGACTTAAGTAAAAAGAAGACTGACTCTTCTTTCTGACAATGTTTTGAACCATTCCTGTGACACTAGTTATAGATTCCGATGCATCATTTCAGATTTACTGTATCCCTTGGACCTTCTTATTGACGATGAAACACAGAAATTGCATCGGAATTAAATAGAAAAGGCACAATGCCGACTTAAGTACAAGAAGACTGACTCTTCTTACTGACTATGATTTGAACCGTCCCTGTGACACTAGTTATAAATTCCGATGCTTCACTCCAGGTTTACTGTATCCCTTGGACCTTCTTATTGACGATGAAAACACAGAAATTATGTCGGAATTAAATACAAGATGCACAATGCCGACTTAAGTACAAGAAGACTGAATCTTCCAACTCTCTATGTTTTGAACCATTCCTGTGACACTAGTTATAGATTCCGATGCTTTACTTCAGGTTTACTGTATCCCTCTGACCTTCTTATTGACGATGAAACATAGAAATTGCATCAGAATTTAATACAAAAGGCACAATGTCGAATTAAGTACAAGAAGACTGACTGTTCTTACTGTCTATGTTTTGAACCATTCCTGTGACACTAGTTATAGACTTCGATGCTTCACTCCAGGCTTACTGTATCCCTTGGACCTTCTTATTGCCGCTGAAACACATAAATTGCATCGGAATTAAATACAAAAAAGCACAATGCCGACTTAAGCAAAAGAAGTCTGACTCTTCTTACTGTCTATGATTTGAACCATTCCTGTGACACTAGTTATAGGTTCCGATGCTTCACTTCCAGATTTACTGTATCCCTTGGACCTGCTTATTGACGATGAAACACAGAAATTGCATCAGAATTAAATAGAAAAGGCACAATGATGACTTAAGTACAAGAAGACTGACTCTTCTTACTGACTACGTTTTGAACCTTTGCTCTGACACTAGTCATAGATTCCGATGCTTCACTTCATGATTACTGTATCCCTCTGAGCTTCATATTGACGATGAAACACAGAAATTGCATTGGAATTAAATACAAAAGGCACAATGCCGACTTAAGTAAAAGAAGACTGACTCTTCTTACTGTCTATGTTTTGAACCATCCCCTGAAACACTTGTTATATATTCCGATGCTTCACTCGAGGTTTACTGTATCCCTTGGACCCTCTTATTGACGATGAAACACAGATATTGCATCGGAATTAAATACAATAGGCAAACTGCCGCCTTAAGTACAAGAAGACTGATTCTTCCTAATGTCTAGGTTT